>NC_034612.1:40352602-40355559 GCF_900095145.1 Mus pahari | reverse complement strand
TCTGTTTCCTTCTCCTCTCCTCCCCTCCCCTCCTCCTTCTCCTTCTTCCTCTCTCTCTCTCTCTCTCTCTCTCTCTCTCTCTCTCTCTCTCTCTCTCTCTCACACACACACACACATGTTAAGGCAACTACTACTTAATCACATTGCTTAAACACTAACGAGAGAAACAATGTCTGGATAAAATTCATGGCATTTCACCTTTATAATTTTATTTAAAACCCCATGATACGCTCCAGTCCTATTACACAGCATTTAAACAGATGTTACGCACCAGCCCATTCAGCAATGAGTACATGCCTCAGTGTGGTCCACTGAGATTGTAATTACAGTGTAGAGGAGATTAAGGGCTTATAAACATTGTGGTTCAGGGAAGGGACAGAATTCCAGTCTACTGACTAAATGTGGATTTTTGTGTAGCCTTTTTGCGCTTTAATGCATTTCATGGTGTTTTAAATCCCGAACTTCCACACCGAAAAAGAAGCTTTAAGCTCATAAACACGGAACTCAACTTGAGCGGCAGACATAGAACACTTTCCCCACCCCTCGACACGCTCATATTCAAAGGTGATGAAAGCAACGTGTGCTTGTAAGCTGCACATGTTAGGGATGCTATAGGGAGATGCAGTCACTGAGATTAGCCTTAAGGTGCAGATCACAAAGGGGCAAAGAGAAGTGCACCAAGGTGCTGGCTCGCAGCATTGTTTGGATCTCTCAGCAACCCTCCCGCACAGACTCACAGTCCCACAGACTAGGGATCCTATGAAACGCGGTCCTACAGGTTTTTTGTTTGTTTGTTTTGTAATCTTTTCTTTTGCAATTTTGTCTTTGCTGTTTTGTCCTCTTCTGCAGTGCTAGGAAACATTCAGAAGCATCAGGTGCGCGCACGGACCTCTCCCTTTCTAACTTAGTAGGTGACATCAACCTAGTTTCCCATTCGTCCCAGCCTAGTGAGCATCTGCAGATTATCTTGTTATGTCAACACACTTTTCACAGTAAAACACTTCACCTGTTCCCTGCTGGGGGAGGCAACTGTGAATGTGTCTGGGACAGCCATGCTATCTTATTTCTCTTGTCTTAAAAACAAGCAAACAAACTAAAACAAAACAAACCATGTCTCCCCCACCTTCAATTCTTCCATCGCTCCTTTTGCCTCCCACCCCTGCCCCCATGCCCCCTGAAATCGCTTTTGACCATTTTCTTTCTCTCAACCACCTGTGTTTGTATGGTGTGTGGAATAGTCTGGTGTTGAATCAGGAAGTGATCTATTGCCAATAAAGAGGCTTCTGTCATAAATACAAATATTAACTTAAGCTCAGGGATTCTGTCTCCTCCTGTGACGGAAGAACTGACTGGGCAGTCATACTCCAAGCAGCAAGGTAATTGCTTTTTTTTTTTTTTCTTTTTTCTTTTTTTAAAGATTTATTTATTTTATGTATATGAGTACACTACAGCTGTTTTCAGACACACCAGAAGAGGGCATCAGATCCCATTACAGATGGTTGTGAGCCACCATGTGGTTGCTGGGAATTGAACTCATGACGTCTAGAAGAGCAGTCAGTGTTCTTAACCACAGAGCCATCTCTCCAGCCTGGTAATTTCTAATTTAGCAGAAATTAAGCAATGTGTATCTCTGAAACGCTTATGTCCTCCAAAACCTTAATTAACTATCATGTAGACGGCAGCTCCTTTCTTTTTTCTTTTTGTAATGGAAGCTTTCTATTTAAAGATTTATTTTTATTGTATGTGTATAAGGTTCACCTACATGTCAACCGTGTGTGTGCAGTACCTGTGAAGGCCAGAAGAGAGTGTCAGATGGGTGTGAACTGCATGTGGGTGCTGGGCACTAAATGTGGGTCTGCTGGAAGAGCAGTCAGCACTCATAAGCACTGAACCATTTCTTCAGCCTTAAGCATTGCTCTTTTGGTTTTTTTTTTTTTTTTTGTTTTGTTTTGTTTTTAAGCATTGCTCTTAAAAGTAATAGCACCGGGCGGTGGTAGCACACGCCTTTGATCCCAGCACTTGGGAGGCAGAGGCAGGCGGATTTCTGAGTTTGAGGACAGCCTGATCTACAGAGTGAGTTCCAGGACAGCCAGGGCTACACAGAGAAACCCTGTCTGGAAAATCCAAAAAAAAAAGATAATTCAGGTTTTGTTGAACTGAGCCCCCTCCCTCCTATATCCTTCTATTCACCTTTGAGCATACATTTTTGATACATGAAATCTAAAAATAATGCTTCAGGAGCTGGAGAGATGGCTCAGTGGCCAAGAGCTTCCAGAGCCCGCTCGATCTGTTCCCAGCACCCACGCAGTGGCTCACGATCATCTCTGACACCCTCCTATGGGATCCATGAGCCCTGCACGCATGTATTACACAGGCGTGGGTGCAAGTACTTATACACACACACATAAAATAAAATAAATAAATCTTGGGGGGAAAAGTGTGCATATCTCAGATCTGTAACCACACACATATCTGTGGAATGAGCAGTGTGTAGATGAGACCCAGGTAAGTCAGTGAATGCAGAATCCCGAATACAGATTTATGCGGGCATATTTCCAGAGGGCTACATTATGTAGTACACCTAAGCATGCACACACACACTCACACACACACATGCGCACGCGCGCACCCATGCACGCACGAGCGCACCACAAGGAAAGAAGCTTAAAGGTGATCCATGAAGTAGAGGCTTTCTGCTTGTTCTGGCTCCCAGTCAGTCTCTTCACAAGGGTAAAAATATTTCCCCTTGCTTATATGCCAATAAGTGATAAGCAACTAAACCATATTATTGGCAATTTTACATTGGTACGACCCATGGCGCCGGCCACACATGTGGCAGAGGATGGCTTTGTTGGACATCAGTGGGAGGAGAGGCCCTTGGGCCTGAGGGTGTTTGATGCCCCAGTGTAGGGGAATGCCAGGGCGGGAGGATGGGAGAGCACCCTCATAGAGGCAGG
>NC_034612.1:40350080-40352058 GCF_900095145.1 Mus pahari | reverse complement strand
ATTACTGAATAAGAGAGATATCATGGCAAAATAAATAAATAAATGAAAATATAAAATAAAACCAAACCTTTATTTCTTTAAAAACTTTGACAATAGACAATGGTTATTATTCAAGTAAAGTAGCTTTCTAAGGAAGCCACTAAATCTGACAGGTGGGATGTGGCTGATGGAGAGGTGGTAGCATGGCATGTGACGCCCGTCACCTGTAGGTTTTTTACCTGGCCTGACAACTCCTAGCAGTTTGTAGACATATCCACAGGCAAAACTGTGGTGGGCACAGAACAAAGGAGGAGCCATGGCTACTGTCATCACTGTATGACCACTGAGCCTGAGATGACAGAGCACAAACCCAGGAAACACTTGTGTAGCAGTGAGTGTTTATAGACAGGCCAAGCTCTCCATTGTCCCCACAGATGCCACTGAAATGTCACCCAGGGCACCACTCCATGGGGCTCTGAGATGACAGAAATACAACGGAGAACAAAGTTCAAGCGTTCAAGCACCAACATCGGAAATGGGACAGGAAGTGTTTGAGATGGCATCGTATATATTTGTATAAACACATTTATGACTCGAATGCACCTTCTCTACAAAGTCTGGAGGTAAATGTATGTAATGTTTTTAGTGTGCCTGCAGTAGGGCTTAGGTCATGACTATTACATGACTATTACATAGAACTCCCCGTGTGCTGGGTCACATTAACACTCAAGACTGCTTCACATTCAGCATCATTTCAGAGCTGAAGTGTCGTACTGAAGATGTTCAACTTGGAGCTGGGTGTGGTGGTGTGAACCTTTAATCCTAGGCCTTGGGAGGCAGAGGCAGGCAGATCTCTATTAGGCTGAGGCTGGTCTGGTCTACAGAGTGAGCTGCAGATGAGCCAGGGCCACATAGCAAGACCATGGCTAAAAACCAAACCAAACCAAACCAAACCAGACCAGAATAGCATTCAGCTCACCAGTTCCCTACAGTGCCCTGGGCAGAGGCTCTGAGGAGAGCCGGGTGGGAATGCCCACCCCTCACAGTCCAGGGTGGGGGGATGAGGGCCGGAGGGATGTTCACATAAGAGTGTTCAGAGTGTTCTCATTGCTCACTTCCCACACCTCTGTTTCTTAATACAGATTTTACACAGCAAGAGGCGGAACAGGCAGTTTTACATAAGAAATGCTAAAAAGATATTGGCTTATAAGTGTGTGTATGTGTGTGTATTTTGAATTGTAGATTTGAAGAAAAATAACTTGCTTAGGAACGTCTTTTTTTTTTTTTTTTTTTGAAAACAGGGTCTTGTTACATAGTCCAGGCTAGCCTCAAACTTGCAACCCTGCCTCTGCATCTCAAGTACTGGGATTCTAGGCATGGAAATCAATCCACATCTGGATTGATTTATGACTTTAAAATGGCAAGTGGTGTCAGTCAACACGGTGGCTCCCTCATCCTCCTATGAGCCATTATGACTTCATCATCACCGGGAAGTCTGGGGCTGACTTGCCCAGGCAGGTGCTCTGTGCTCTCAGAACACACGATTGTAAAATCGGTAGGAGAGTTTAACATAGAGCGGATTAACACGCAACTCCTTTGCTTAAAATCCCTGAATGAGCAGCCCATCACAGTGACGCTATAGCCGCCCCATCTCCCAGGTGGAGGCTTTGAGGTTCATTCTCACCCAAAAGACCTGTGGGCTGGAGTGGATCAGCCCCCTCCTTTTGTCTTTGATGGAGACATAGACCCCAGATGCCTTCCTTGCATTCTGTGACCCAAATGCCTGACCGAACATCCTAAAGGGCGGTAGTCTCTTTCGGCCCACAGTTTCAGAGAATCAGTCCACAGTTGTTAATTGCCACAAATGTTGAAGGGATGCCTACGATGTGCAATTATCTCCTCCACCAATCCACTGAAGGACATGTGATATAGGCCCTGTTTAAGGACATACACAAGGCCGGGCGTGGTGGCGCATGCCTTTAATCCCAGCACTTGGGAG
>NC_034612.1:40338841-40350033 GCF_900095145.1 Mus pahari | reverse complement strand
GAAAAGGACATACACAAGACTCTCTTTAAGTATAATCTATTTCCTAAGAGTTTACACACAAACAACAAGTTAACAGAATTGCGGCCAAGGAGACTGTTGTAAAGGAAGGGAATGGTATAAGGGGAGGGGCTCACATAAGGGGAGGGGATGATGTAAGGGGAGGGGCTCACATAAAGGAGGGGATGGTGTAAGGGGAGGGGCTCACATAAAGGAGGGGATGGCGTAAGGGGAGGGGCTTACATAAAGGCGGAGAATGGCGTAAGGGTAGGGGCTGATGAAAATGAAGGGGCTGGCATAAGGGTAGGGGCTCTCTTAAAGGAGGGGGCTGGCGAAAGGAGGGGAAAAGGTATCAGAGGAAGATTCTAGGTGGTTACAAAAGATGGATGTGTGGACTTGGACCTTCTAGCCCATTAACAAAACAAAACAGAAGAGTGGGCAAAAGGCCTCTCTGTGTCTCTCTGTGTCTCTCTCTCTGTCTCTCTCTTTCTGTGTGTGTGTGTCTGTGTGTGTGTGTGTAGAGAAATGAGGAGGAACATTAACAGAAGCAGCCTTCTGGATGTCTGCGGGGCAGAGGAAGGATGGCAGGCATGCTATGTGCCAGTCATTGTGGCAGATAACAGGTATCCACCAGTCAACAAGACCGGTACAACCCCTGAATCACCAGCTAGTGGGAGACTGACGAGTAAAAGAGACCATTACAACACGGCAGGATAAATGCTAGGAGACGGAGCAGTCCAAAGACTGGGCCCACCCCGCAGAGGGCTCAGAAGGGAGGCACAGCTGCTCACACAGGTACTGGCGAGGTAGGGCAGTGCGTATGCCTAACTCTGCTAGAGCAAGCTCGGAGGGCTGACGTCCGAAACTGGCAAAGCCTGGAAAGAAAAGGAGGAGGAGAGACAAGGAGGGGCTGAGGACAGGCAGGGCAGGGGTCAGTTGGCAGATTTGCTATTTCTTATCCTTCTTGTTGAGTTTGGACTTTATCTAAAGAGTGAGTATCCTAAGATTGCTCAGTGAATCATTAAGAAATAAAAGAAACAGATTTACCTTTTAGATAGGTAATTACCTGCAGGCAAGATGACAGAGAACAAGAAAAGGTAAACTGGAGTTAGATCCTTGAAGGCACGCTTGCCATTCTGATGTAAGAGCTAAGTGAAGAGTTTGTGAATGAACGTATGAATGACTGAATTGGACTAAATCCACACTGAAGCACATACAGAAGACAGGAGACTTTAGGTGGAGGCGCAAGTTGTCTTTGGGCACGTGGGGAAGGGCAGGAGGTCTGACTAGAACACGTCTTGCGCCTCATAAGACAGGTGGCCTCAGCAGCCAATGAGTGGTCAGTGGGGCATGGTGGTAAAGACTGCAATGCCCCAGTCCAAGGAGCTCAAGCCCCAGCCTCAGGTGTGCCGTCTATTAACCATGGAAGACACCTTTGCACCCCAAATCCCGTGCTCCTGCCTGTTTATTAAATTTGATGTTCCTGTGTGCGTGTATAGCAGCATACACTGGGAATAGATGTCACAGCCAGTGTGTGTTTCTGTTTGCAGGAACCCTGTGGGGAACAGTTGGTGCAAGCCACAGGACAGTGGAGCCATAGGTGAACTGAGAGGAGGTAGAACTCCAATAGCCAGGGTTGCTCAGACTGTGGGCAGGTAACTCTAACTTGCCCAGGTCCCTAGGTAGCAGGGGTGGGCACAGTCCGTCTCCTGCTGCTGTACTCATAGAGGGAACTATGGGGCAGAAATAGGAAGAACCAAGCTGGGTCCAGTGTCACAGACCTGTCATCCCCGCTGCTTGGAAGGCTGAGACAGGAGGATTACAGATTGAAGACTGTCCTGGTTGATAGTGAGATCAAGACCACAGTGAGCAACTTAGTGTACCTTGTTTCAAACTATAATGCAAGAAGGAGGCTAAGGGATGGATCAGCAGTTCAGGTGGTCCAGAAGATCCAAGTTCAGTCCCTAGCATCTATGTCAGGGGCTTACAACCTCCTGGAACCCCAGCTCCAGAGAATATAACACCTTCCCTCCCTCTCTCCCTCCCCCCTCTCTTGTACATATATGCAGCCCTCCTTCTCTCCCTCCCCCCTCTCTTGTACATATATTCAGAAGTGCACATTCACTTGCACATGCACAACCACAAACAAAAAATAAAAATCTTTGTTATAAAGTAGAGAGTTCTGGGGACACCGCCCAGTGGTAGAGCCTTGCCCGGACCACACGTGAGACCCCAGGTTCAAACCTTAGTACTACAAACACTTCCAACCCAGAGCCCCCAAAACAGACACGCGCAGGGTCAGAAACGAAGACTCTAGTCGGCCCCAGCAACCTGTGAGGAGGCTGGGCACACACAGGCGGCCGCTCTCAGACACTGTCTGGACCCAGCTCTTCAGACTTCAACGTGTCACCCTTCACCTCACCAGATCAGATCTGTCAGCTCGATGTTAGAAAGAGAGATTTCCTTAAAGTCCAGGATAAGAGGCTGTGCCCAGCAAGGCCAAGTGACGGTACAGCAAGGTGGGGAGCATGGCTCAGGACCAAGGTGCTCCAAGCCTTGGGGAAATGGGAGGAGAGGCTATGTTGGAGACAGTGGGAGACATATGTAAATCCAGGTCTGACACAAACCAATAAAAGCAGACAGGAAGAATGAAGATGATTGTAGAAGAAATGAGCGAGGGAACCCCCCCCACTCACTCACACATACATACAAACACACACAAACACATGCACACACTCACACACACTCACTCTTACACACACACACATATACATACACACATACATATACATACCTGCACACACTCACAGATACACACTCACTCACAAACACTCACTCTTACACACACAGACACACACTCACAGACTCATACGCACACACTCACACATATGCAAACACACTAACACATACATGCATAAACACATACATATACATACACACCTGCACACACTCACACACACACACACACTCACGCACACATGCACATACTCACCCACACACCTGCACACACTCATACACATGCACACACACACATGCCCACAGACACACAGCCCATCTGAAAGTGATGAAAATGATTCCTGCCAGCCGTGGGTTTCAGGAAACCAAGGCAGGTTTGTGTGCCTGGTACCCATCTTACTGTTCTATTGCTGCGACAGACACCGGGATCACAGAACCCTTACAGGAAAATCACTTGACTGGGGCTACCTTGCAGTTTCAAAGGTTTAGTCCATCGTCATCATGGCGACACACAGGCAGACATGGTGCTGGAGAGGTAGCTGAGAGCTTTGCATCTGGATCCAAAAGCAGGAGGAGAGAAGAGCCACTGGGCCGGACTTGCGGTTCTAGAAACCGCAAAGCCCACTCTCAGTGACACCCTTCCTTCCCAATGCTTTCATATAGGGCCACTCCCTAAGGATTCAAATACATGGGGCCATTCCTACTCAAACCACCACACTACCAATGGTGCTCTTGGAGATTCCAGGTCCAAAGATGGCTTTACCTTAGACATCCAAAAGCTACCTCGCCCAGTAGCTGCCATCCCACCCCCTCTCTCCTTTCCCAACCCATTCAAAGCTCCCATCTTCTGGTCGATTCTAACCCTGGTCTTCTCGCCCCCTCCCCACTAAAAGAGCACAAGAACAGAGAAATAACAAGAAACTCAATACAGCAACAGCTCCACCAAAAAAAAAAAAAAAAAAGTATCTCTTTGGTGTGTGGGGGCGGGGGAGGGAGGCTCAGTGGTTAAGGACACTTGTTCTTTCGTTCTTTCGGAGGATTTGGATTTGATTCCCAGCACCTACACCGTGTCTCACAACTATGTGTAACTCCAGGCCTGGGGCATCTGGTAACCTCTTCTGTTCTCCATGGTCATCAGGCTTGAAAGTACACATACACGACAACAAAACACTCATACGTATAAAATAAATATAAAAGAACTGTAACTTTAGCTTGTGACCTGGTGCCCCTAGGTCCCCAAATTATTTTCTACTTAATTCCCTAAAGGAGTATAAAGAGCCAGCGAATGAGGAACGCAATGTAATTTTTATGAAATAATATTGGACCGCGTTATTTTCTCATTTTCTAATACAGCAGAGCCGGCCCTCAGCATTGTCATAAATCTATTCTACATTTTAAAGAACTACAATAAAACAGCCTACCACAACCAAGGGGCCATATCCAGTGTTTCCTAGAAATTTCAAGTCAAATGACATTGAAATCAAGTCATTTAAATACTTCAAACCGCAAAGGTCACTGGGCACAGTTGGGTGAACAGTTAGGGTTCCCGTGGCAGGTGTCTTCTGTTCTCTAACCGTATCCATAATAAACTCCCCGAAGAATGTCGAAGGCCAATGTCACAGATGTCACGGACCCTTCTCAAGACAGAGATTCATGTTTCTCCTGTCATTTAACACACACCCCATCACCACCCCACCCCCACACCTCGACCACATTGTTGATTTGAGCCCGCGACTACAAATGGTCTCAGGCTCTGATGCAGGGTTGGAATTTGAAGCACGCACCGGAGAACTTATTGCTGTTGATTTCTGGCGCACATTAAAAAAAAAAAAAAAACCTGTCAGCTTCACTCAACAATCCAACCCTGGGCATGCACAGAATTCTCAGGCTTGCAAGCGAAGCAGTTCCACAGACCCCTGGATGCTAACAATCCACAGCTGCCTATCAACAATTGAGCCCGAAAGGACTCACAGCCAATCATATAAAAGGAAAAAGACACACGGCGCTTTGAAATGCAAAGACAGTTCTAACTCTTCAAGGACATATTTGAGAGATGGTTCTAACTCCTTAAGGTCACGATTACAGTCGCACTTCCAGCCTTCAAAAAGAACCGGCGTTATTTACAATTTGATTGTATACGTTGCTTTTATTGTTTGATTGTTTCGTTTTAACGGGAAAAGTACGAATTCAAACAATTCCTACCTGGGAATATGGACGGTCTCTTTTTGGGACGCCTCAGGTGAAAAGGTTCCAGGTTTTTGATGTTTCTTTGAAGTTTTCCTTTAACGTGATTTCCGATGGGAAGTTCAAGTGGCAGGCTGCTCCGTCTCAATGATTTAAATTCATTTTGAGATGAATTTAACTTGTTCTTTGTTCTGGAATATAAATTGCTGTCATCAACGGCCATTGTAGCAGATTCATTGGAGACTCTGAACAAAACTCGTCAAAGCCAAACCCAGTGGCGACCAGAACCACCTCCTGCCCCAGCATCAGAGACTGAAAGTTCTCATGCTTGGTCTAACACTTGTTTGGGAAGCTTAACAAGTTGGTGGGCGGGGACTTGAACAGGTGTAGAATTACTAAGTTAGCTCCTCCCTCTGCTGTTAATAGCACAGGGGTGGGGCTGGGCGGACGGTATCCTGAATAAATCGTTAGGGGCTGGAGAAGAGGGGAGATGGGACACACAGGCCCTTGCGAATGACAGTAAAAGTGGTATCAAGTGTGAATTTTCTGTTTTATCGGTGTCCAGCTGTAAAACAAACACAAGCCATGTAAGATTGAAAGCCGATGGGAACTGCGAGTTTAATTTCCCACAACACTTAGAGATTTTTTTTTTTTTTAACCAGTTTGGGGGAAGTATTTTTACACTTTTATCTTTGTGATTCGAGCTGCACACTCGTACACATCCTTCTGGATTCATATTTGGCTGGCGGCCAACTTGAAATTGGCTAGAAGGGACATGAGCGATCACCAGCCGCGACCAGGAAGGAACCGGTTGTGGGCGTGTGCGGTAAGGCAGCAGTGCCGGGAAGCCTGGATCGCCCAGACCCACCCTTCCATCCTGCGCTCCACCTGGCAGATGGCTTCTCCAGAAATTCAGGAAGCCCGGCTGGAGAGCCAGAGGTCTAGAAAACAAGCTTCAACCCCAGCAGCGATGGCGCCCGCCATTCCGCAGATCATAGATAAATGTTGTGTTTGTCGGGCGGGCGCTGCCTTGCTTCTTGCTAAAATGTTCACAGGGTTTGGTGGTCTGAGAAAAACCAGCTTCCCGCTTGCTCTAGCCACAGTATTTTTTTTTTTCCTTCTGCTTCCAGATTTTCACGCCTTTTGTCCTCTGTTCCCTTTTCCCTTGCTCGATTTATGTTGTAAGGCCCTGCATTCTTTTCTTGGTGCAGAATTCGCAAGTCTTTAATAGCCTCCTTAGCCATGCCCTCCGGCCTTGTCCATCAGCAATCTGTGTGCATGCATGCCTGTTTATGCAAGCACAGACACACAGCCAAACACACACACACACACACACACACACACACACACACACACACACACACCTTTCTACCTCTCACTCTTAATACAGTATGAGTCAAAAGTTAAGTAATTGATCTATGTGTGTGTGTCTGTCTGTCTCTCTCTCTGTGTGTATACACATATATGTGTATGTCTGTTTCTCTGTATGTGTGTCTCTGTCTCTCTGTGTGTCCTTTTAAACTGGGCCAGGGATCAGTAGACACAAACATCACAGAGGATCTGATGGTTCAGCAATCTCCACTTGCTCTGGTTGCTTGGATGCCTAGTAGGTTGTGTTGCTAGTTAGAAGTTAGTGGGATGTTACCCTTCTTTACCTAACCCAGGACACACACTACCACTCTGATAGACCGTCTCTTCCTTCTCCATTCTCCTTATACCCTTTTTGGAAACAGATCTCTAAACTCTGACAGGTTTTCTGAAGAGAAAGACATATTTTTCCCCCCAAGTCTGTCCAGATTAGAGTTATCATTTCTGATCCAGCTACTGGATTTGTGAAATCATTCTTTTGCTAATTCTGAAAATCGCCTGCATGGCATCCCGGATACCCAGGACTCAGAACTATTTTGTCAAACTGAATGGCAGAGTGCTTGCCTGGCATACTGGAGTCCTAGGTTTGATCATGAGCAGTGCTGGGGGAGGGGAGGGAGGAGGCGGGGGAGGGAAGCCTCTCCAAATCGTGATGCAATCATTCGATAGGAGAAAACGAAGATCCCACATCCCAAACACCAAGAACAAGGTTTCATTTCTAAATACGCAGTGAAGTGGAGTCTTGCAGCACAAAAGTGTTGAATATTAACAGAGAAACGTGGTGACAAGCAGGCTCGGTATGTAGTGACCGTTTCTTTGCAATTCCCAGTATTACTGTGAGGCTAAATGTGAACGGACAGATAAAACCAAAGGCTTTCCCCATTAAAACACATTTTAAAGTAGAACTAGATGTTTCCCCAAGACTGAAATTATTACACACAATAATAATTGAAGAAAACATTAATTACTGAGCCATGGCTCAGCAGAGGCAGAGTGAAGAGATGGCTCCGTGGTGAAGAGCACTTGTTGAGGACCCAGCAACCACATGGAAGCTCACAACCCCTGTTCCAAAGGCTCTGATGCCATCTTCTGAACTCCACGGGCACTAGGAGAGAAACAGTGCACACACTGATACGCACGCAAAACACGCATACACATAGAAGAAAATAAATCTAATAAAAGGAAAAGCAGCCATGTTTTTGTGGAGGGGGTATGGGGAAGGTTGGAGGGAAGAGAGGAAGGGGGAACTGATATAAATATAGTACATATATAAAATTTAAAAATGAATTTAACAAAAAAGAAATGATTAGTGTGGGGCTGGAGAGATGGCTCAGCAGTTAAGAGCACTGACTGCTCTTCCAGAGGTCTTGAGTTCAAATCCCAGCAACTACATGGTGGCTCACAACCAGCCATAATGAGATCTGACGCCCTCTTCTGGTATGTGTGAAGACGGCTACAGTGTACTTACATATAATAAGAAATAAATCTTTGGGCTGGAGTGAACAGGGCCGAAGTGAGCGGGGTTGACCAGAGCAAGTGGGGTTCACTGGAGCGAGCAGAGTTCCTAAATTCAATTCTCAGCAACCACATGAAGGCTCATGACCATATGTACTTATATACATAAAATAAAATAAAATAAAATAAAATAAAATAAGAAACGATTGACGAACCATCTAAAGTGCTATCCTATTCCTGAGGCATCTCAGATGTCTTGATTCTTTAAACATTAAAGGATGCAAGAGAAGAGGAATACAGGGATTCATAATATACCACATATAATTACCTCCCTACCCAAGTCATTTCCCCTCAAGGGGAAAACAGACAGACAGGAATCTCACTCAATCAGTACATTTTCTTAAGGTGGAAGAGACAACATCTTGAATTTGCTATCATTAAATTTTTAGGTGTAGTGAACAAAAAATATTTTTATTTCTTCAAAATTGAAATTAAATCACACACACATACACAGAATGAACTATCCTCTTTAAATATTTAAATTTGTTGCTATGAATGGCAGTCTGCCAAAGAAACTTTAGTTCAGATTATTTAAACAAGAATCGTCCCCAGTTCCGATGTTAAGTTTGACTTTTCTCTTTATACAAAGAGGTAAACATTAAATTTCACCCTTTTAAATCTTTTTTATTTTATTTTTTGTAATTTTATTTTCTAGTGGTGGAGACAGAACCTAGCACCTTGTGCTTGCTAGGCAAGCTCTCTACCACTGTGCACAAATTAAACCATCTACCTATTTATTTATTTATTTATTTATTTTCTCAGGCAGCTAACAGAGTGAGGATGTTAGGTTCTGGGTTGAAGGAAACCCAAAGTAATTATAAATCACTAGTTGTGATTATAAGTAATTACAAATGAATAATTATAAATTCATAATTGGATATTTTATTATAATGACCATTGTATCTCAAGCATCTTCATAATTCAATAAATCTAATCAACTGACTGATATTTTTTGCATGATCCTAACTCCAATCTATGAAGACGCAGTGCATTTTACATATTAAATGACCGGAACATTCCAATGGACAGTCCACTCATCCCAGCTTCGCTCCTCTTAGAAAGTTCAGACGGCATGGCACATAGATGCTTCCTCAGCTTGGAGTCATGAATTCCTCCGGAGCTCTGGCAGCTTTGAAATAGCATCCCCGAATCGTTTTGCTCGGCGCAAGAAAGCTGCAGTTCCTGAAAATGATACTTTACAACAGTAACCTCCTTCTCCTACCCCTGTCTAGAACGACCTGCCACAGACCCTAGAGGCCTTTCCCAGTTTGCTTCTGAATCTTGCTAGCCTGGTGCTCTCACACATCTGCAAATGTTTCTTATTCTTTAGTGCTTCGCTGAATATTTTTAAACAGAGAGGGTAACAAATACCAGAATAATGAAAATCACCTAGTCACATGACTCCTCTGATTTCTTTCTCGGAACATCACCAACCACCGTTAGACACCGGCACACAGACAACTGTGCCCAAGGTATTATCTGTTTGTGGTTATGGATGAGGATGTCTTTTCTCAGTTCCTAAAAACGCAATGATGCCATGGGGCTGAAGAGATGGCTCAAAGCGCTTGCTGCTCTCGCGGAGGACCTGGGTTCGGTTCCCAGTACTCATGTCAGGAAACTCAGAATCACCACCAGGAACTCCAGTTTTAAGGGATCCAATGTCTCTGGCTTCCACGTCCCTGAACTAACGTGCACATAACCCCATTCCCACATGCACACAGCTAAAAAAACAAATGATGATGTTCAGTAGATAGCTCGCGGCTCTCATAGCAAATAGCAAAGATGCCTGGCTTAATGCTAGAATTCTCTACTCTTGGGTTGCTTTTACTCTACCATCTGCTCATTCCTACTTCTGTTTCCTTCTGCCTAAATTCTTCAGGGACTCTTAAAAGTCCGTTTTCCAGGACTATAGATGCAATCTCATCACAGAGGGTGTGCTTAGCATGTGAGAGGCTCTGGGTTCGATCCCAGTATCGCTACAACAAAAAAATATGCGTCACTTCCCTTCCCCCTCAGGCATGCCTGTTCATAAAGCACCTACTATGTGTCTGGTGCCAGGCAAAGTCCAAGTTCTTTCCTCCCAAGAATAAAGGGTAATTATGAAGGAAACAGATGTGAAACTCTGGGTGGAGGCCAGGGGTCACTGAGGCTTGAGGCAGCCAGCCTAGCTCTAGGTCCTGTTAGAAACCCTGTCTCAAAGGAGTAAGGTGGTGAGAGACAGAGAAGGAAGCATGATGTCTTCCTCCTGCCTCTGAACTCCTACATGCATGTGTACTCCTGCACACACATGTATTCATACCACACACAAGGACACATGTGCACACACCACACACAAGGACACATGTGCACACAGCACACACAAGGACACATGTGCACACACCACACACAAGGGCACATGTGCACACACCACACACAAGGACACATGTGCACACCACACACAAGGACACATGTGCACACACCACACACAAGGGCACATGTGCATACACACAAACACATCCTGCGCTTGCAGCAGCACAGAATACGTATGAATAACACACTGTCCTTGTCTTCGCTAAACACAACACTATTATTTACACAGCACTTGTGCTGTGTGGGGTGGCACAGATGGTCTGGAGATGGTGTAACGCCTATGGGAGGGCATACTTAGATTAATCTAAATACTACGCTGTTTTCTGTAAGGCACCTGAGCATCTTCGAGTTTGGAGGCTAATTTCCTGAGGGATAACGGTGTGGTAGGTAATCCCAGAAATACCATGGAGCCTTTCATTAAGAAAAATCTAGACATTGGCAAATGAAGTATTGAGTGATTCCAAAGAACAGGGGGCTGGCAGAAAAATAACCATGTGGCTCTATGAGTAATTAACATATATATGATATATCATATACACTCATTATATTACATTAAATATATTAAGCACTTTATTTATGTCTGTAAAAATTATATACTAAATACTTTATATGTCAATATAAAGTTACATATATATTAAGCTTTATTTAATGTCTCTATGTGTGTGCATCATGTGTATGTGACCACAGAAGCTAAAAGAGGGTGCTGGATCCCCTGAAGCTGCTGTTACAGGTGGATGTGTGTCACTTATATGGGGGCTGGGAACCCAACTGGGGTCTTCTGGAGGAACACCAAGTGCTCCTAACCACCAAGCCACCTCTCAGCCCTTATGATATATGTTTTAAATAGCAGCGTAATTTGGACATATAGAAAATAGCTTTTTGTTTTGTTTTGTTTTTTAATACTGGGTTTCTTTGTCTAGCTTCATCTGTCCTGGAATTCTCTCTATAAAGCAGACTGGCCTCCAACTCACAGAGATCCACCTGCCTCTGCCTCTGCCTCTGCCTCTGCCTCTGCCTCTGCCTCTCTGCCTCTCTGCCTCTCT
>NC_034612.1:40329110-40337636 GCF_900095145.1 Mus pahari | reverse complement strand
GTCTGAAGACAGCTACAGTGTACTCATATAAAATAAATAAATAAATAAATCTTAAAAAAAAAAAAATCAGGCACACCATGAATAAACCTTTCTTTAGCCCTGATTCACTCATATGAACCCAGCCAGGAAAAGTCCGGTAGTTTATGTCTTATTTTTCTACTGAATAGATAGAAATGAGATTTACACTCCTAACATAACTAAAGATTTTGAGGTATTTTTACCCCAGTGAAATTTTTAGTCCTGGGCAAGGTGGTTTGCAAAACTAGGTCAGTGAGTGACTACTGTCACCGGGCTGGCTGGAGAATTAGTGTAGCCTGTCATCACAGTTAGTGTCACTGAAGATTTCAGCTTTCACCTGTGTGCCCATGGTGGCTAAACCTAAGCCCTCCCTGACTGTCTGCATAGAGTTCAACATCTCTGTGTTCTAGTGCGTTCTACCCATTTCTGGATCAAAGGTCAGTATGTTCTTGAATGCCACTTCCAGACTGCAGTGCCTGAGTTTCTAGATTGCTGACTAAAATATATCATTGTTTGCCAAGTGGCAAAGAAAAAAACAAACTGAGAACTTGAAACTACGCTCACCAAAGGCCATATTTACTTCTTGTGCTGGCTAGTTTTGTGTCAACCTGACACAGCTGGAGTTATCACAGAGAAAGGAGCTTCAGTTGGGGAAATGCCTCCAGGAGATCCAGCTGTAAGGCATTTTCTCAATTAGTAATCAAGGGGGTAGGTCCCCTTGTGGGTGGTGCCATCTCTGGGCTGGTAGTCTTGGGTTCTATAAGAAAGCAAGCTGAGCAAGCCAGGGGAAGCAAGCCAGTAAGTGACATCCCTCCATGGCTTCTGCATCAGCTCCTGCTTCCTGACCTGCNTGAGTTCCAGTCCTGACTTCCTTTGGTGATTAAGAGCAATGTGGAACTGTAAGCTGAATAAACCCTCTTCTCCCCAACTTGCTTCTTTGTCATGATGTTTGTGCAGGAATAGAAACCCTGACTAAGACACTTCTTAAACATCTTTTGGCTTCTTAAACATCCTCCTCCCTTTCTGGAGCTACCAGTGACTCCCCACAGGTCTGGCCTCTTTGCCTGGAGTCCCTTACACATTCCATCTTCGACATGGCTTCTCGATCTGTCATACTTTGGTAAACCACCCCTGTGAGTTTCCTTCCTGCTTAAGAACACGTCTCAACATTGGCCAGGCCACCCCTGCTGTGCAGATGAACGTGCTAGCCAGGCCAGAGAGTCAGAGGCTGAAACACACAGCACATGCATCTTCACAGGACATGGCCATAGTTTTATTAAAGTTCTGTATCTCTTGTGCATTTATGGGTTGACCCAAACTTCAACACCAATCTTGTTACGAGGACTCTGTCAATCCTGGACTTAGGCAAACGACTCTGCACTGCTTTAGGGATGTCTTTCACAGTACCCCCATCCGAATTAATTTTCTGCATATTTAAATCATTTTTATTCAGACGTAAAAAAAAATATCTAAACTTCTGCGTTTCGGCTCTGGATGGTCACACAGATTGTTGTTTACTGAGCCCGAGTCATTAAGGGCCTGGTGTCTTGCTTTTATGGTCCTGAGCTTGGAAGTAACCTTGTTCCTCTCACCAATGCCTTGCTTCTTACAGCAATGTAAAAGATGGTTGGAATGTTTAAATGAGAGGTGTCGCCGGTACATAAAACATATAATAACAGCATGGACATACACACAAGTGCTGGGTGGCTGTGTCTGGCAACTTAAATGGCACCTTTCTCATGACTGGACACATTTTATCTGATTGGACGTTGGTGTTCCCCATCAAGGCACCCAAGAGGGGACCCTCCCCAGTCTGATGACAGGACACTATGGAAAACATGCAGACACTGCCCAGCTGAAGGTGACTCGTGAAAGGGACCATGGCTGTACCTGTATCAGAAATCATTAACAATGACAGGCAAAGTCTAAAAAAGGACCACTTCCCACCTTTTACTGTTGGGTTTCCAGTCACTTCTAGAACCTCTCTTTGCTTCTGCTGCCTCTCTTCCTGGTCTCTAGTCACTGCACACAGAATATCCCCTTGGCCCCTATCTCTGTTCCACGAGGAGAAACAACAGAAGCACGTGAGGACTTTCAGTAGATGTACTTGTAGAATGGATAATTTCTTGCTTCTTGCCAAGTGTTGAAAAAAAAGCACCATCAAGTTGGGCGGTGGTAACACACACCTTTAATCCCAGCACCCAGGAGGCAGAGACAAGCAGATCTCAGAGTTCGAGGTCAGCCAGAGGGACATGGAGAAGCCCTGCCTTGCAAACAGACAGACAGCTCCATTATTTTACTTTTGCCTCTGCCCAGAATGAAATGCCACATTAGATGCTGAACATGTCACGTACAGCACAAGATGGTGGTTTGTGATCTGTGTCTCTCTGCCCATTCCAGAATCCTAGCCTCACGCAACTAGATCAAAACCGAGGACCCTCCTACCAAGGAGAGCATGAAGAAATATTCACCTTCCGTTGTGTCAGAACCCTTATCTCCGGTGAGCGTACCTAGCCATCTGTCCTTTTTCCATTCTCTAAACAGAAATAGAATTTATTTTACATCCTATCCTAGAAGGCAGGAGAGGCGGACACCAAACCCAGTGTTCTCTACTCTTGTAAAATACAAGGGTAAATGCATATTACACATTTGCAGTGACTGAGATAAGAACCTACAGTAACTCTAGAGGCAAAGGCATTGGTGGGTTTTGTGCCCTGGTCATGATACTTGCACCCCATTAATATCTTGTACTACGAGTTACAGTTGGATCACAGTGTGAAGAGTGATACTTTCAATGGTAGCTAGACTGAAAACATCTGTGGTTATTGTTTAGCCTTCTTAACATTCATCCTCCTTTGATTTTTTTAAAAGAACACACACATTTTGGTTTTTAACCAGACTGTTTGGAAAGCACAACGAAGCAAGGAAAAAGAAGAGGAAAAAAGGAAATCTCACAGTCTCATGGCAAGCACTGTTGCCTGGGATCTCTGCCTGGTGTTCTGTTAACCCACCCAAGTCCAACTCCAGAGCCTGTCCTCAGCCCGGGGAGGTGACACGTCCCACAGAGCATCTCACGTGGTTGGGTGGAGCCGATGGATGGATGGTGGAGTCAGCCAGGGAGTGAGATCAGTAAGAGAGGCTGTGAAGGTGTAAAAAAAATAAAGACAGGGAGAGACATGGCTCAGGGGTGGAACACTACCTGGTAGGCATGGGGCCTTAGGCCTGACCCCACCAATGCCACAAACGAATAAAATATTAATAAAAGCTAAGTTAGGTGTTAATTATTCTATCTCAGGAGGAGGAGGAGGAAGAGGAAGAGGAGGCAAAGGCAAATAGACAGTGGAAGACACTAAGAAATTTGGAGTAGATATCTTTCCCACAAAGGCACAATGGATCCCAAGGCTCCGCTGTGAGAATCGAGACCCAGGAATGAGGCCCATACATTTATCTCATTTTGCCCTTGTCTCTCCTTCTCACTAACAGCCAGCACTACCCTTTAGCTCAGTGGTTCTCAGCCTTCCTAAGGCTGTGACCCTTTAATTCAGTTCCTCATGCTGTGGTGAACCCCCCCCCCCCGCCCCATCATAGAATTATTTTGCTGCTCCTTCATGACTATAATTTTGCTGCTGTTATGAATGATACATATCTGATATGCAATCCCCTAAAAGGGTCAGGACCCACAGGTTGAAAGCTGCTGCTCTGGCTCTGCAGCAAATCCAACCATCTGCAAACAGTATCGCTTTCATTTTCCCATGGCTCACTTTGGGCACTGCTAGGGAACTTGCAGTTGGCCTTAAGGTGTGCCTTAAATTCTTGCATTCTGCTATCTGGGTCCCCCACTCCCTACAGGTCACCTCATGCGTAATCAACCACCCTCGAGTATGGTCAGGCAGACACGTTGGGAAATATCCTCCTACGACCTGGACAGGCTCGGGAGCCCCACACATCCCAAAGAACTGGCTTTGTAACGTACACTGGTGGATCAAGAAATTATTTTTTTTCTCCTTGTGCCCCGTATCCATTACTGCAGGTAGGCAAATGAAGTCAAGACACAAACTGCAGGTAGGCAAATGAAGTCAAGACACAATGCAAGTTTTTCTAGAAACCGTCCTCCAAGCAGGCAGATGCCTGAAAATCAACCTTAAGGTTCTCATTAAGCCGGTAATCACTCTGCTCTATGCAAACCTGTATTTTTCTTGTTGTTGAACAAGTTTGTCCACAAAGGATCAACTCTTGCACCACCTCTAGGAAATGTTATCCTATTAGGAAGGCCAGTTTTTTTCCACCCACAAGTGCTGTGGCTTTACTGTAGCCTTTGTAAGGATGATGGGTAATTTCCTAAACACTATTTTGTGGTTCCCCATTTGTACACAGTAATTCTTCTCAAAATACCTGGCCTTGGAGTTTCATATATTTTTGTCAGGTTTTTATTTACTATTAGAATTAATTAGCTTTTTCTAAGTTGAGAGATAATTCTTCACAAGTTTAAGGTACTGGGACAACTTAGAAATTCTTAAAAATCGAAGAATTTTGGGCTGGAGAAATGGCTCAGAGATTAAGGCTGTCCTTCCAGAGGTCCTGAGTTCAATTCCCAGCAACCATATGGTGGCTCACAATCATCTATACTGGGCTTTAATGCCCTCTTCTGGCGTGTCTGAGGACAGCTAAAATGTATTCATATATGTAAAATAAACAAATAATTCTTTTAAAAATATTGAAGCATTTTAAGCTGGGCGTGGTGGCGCACGCCTTTAATCCCAGCACTCGGGAGGCAGAGGCAGGCAGATTTCTGAGTTCGAGGCCAGCCTGGTCTACAAAGTGAGTTCCAGGACAGCCAGGACTATACAGAGAAACCCTGTCTCGAAAAAAACAAACAAACAAACAAAAAACAAAAAACAAAAAAACAAAATATTGAAGCATTTTGAAAAATCTTGTGTGCTGGAGAGATGACTTGGTGGTTAAGAGCCCATACTGCTTATCCAAAGGACCTGGGTTCAATTCCAGCACCTGTAACTCTGTCTCTTAAGAGATCTGATGATTTGCTCTGTTTTGCCCTCTGCAGACACCTGCACTTACATACAAGAACCTGCACATACACGCACACAGAAACTTACAAACATACCCACACAGGCACTGACACACATATCTACACAGGCACCCACACACGTACCCACATATGCTCACACACATATCTACACACACACACACACACACACACACACACACACACACACACACACACTTAAAAATAAACCCTTATAAACATTTTAAAAGAGAGTCAAATTGAGTTTTCATAATGCATTTTTTTTGTAAAGGAAACTGAAATACCATTTTTGTCAAGTACCCAAGATGTTTGTTCTTCAGGAACTGGAGATATGGCCCATTGATACAGCATTAACATGTATGAGGCCCTACCTTCACTTCTCAGCAATGCACTAAATAAATAAATGAGTTAACTAATTAATTTAGAGTAATAGTTACCAAGTACTTTAACTGAGTCACAGAAATGTTTAAACTTTGGCAATCCCAGGGGAAGCGGACGAGAAATACAATTCACTAAATCATTTTGGCTGTAGGTGTTTGTTAGGCAATTCTTAATATAAAAATCCCTTGCCTGTTTGGAAGCCAAGACACCCCATAATATATGGAGAGGCACACTAAGCTTCATTTCCTACAAAATGTCTATAATGTAATTTCTTCTTTAAAACTTTAAAGTTAACCTTAATGATGTGCACATTTAAAAGGAAAGAGGACGTTGCAATTTCATGCTTAAGCAGAGGCAAGCAAACAGGGCAAGGCAACACACTAGATACATGTTGCTAGGGCGGGCTTCTTATGGTTTAGATACATGTTGCTAGGGCTTTTTAGATACATGTTGCTAGGGCTTTTTAAGGTTTAGATACATGTTGCTAGGGCTTCTTATGGTTTCCATACATACTACTAGGGCTTCTTATGTTTTAGATACACATTGCTAGGCCTTCTTATGATTTAGATACATGTTGCTTGGGCTTCTTGCAGGTTAATATGACTGTATTCAATACCAGAAGATACAAGAGGGCTCTGGCTACCCCATAAACTGGCTCTCTTCTTTCCCCCAATCAAACGGACCAGTCACTTAAGTCTACTCTCCGTATCTTGTCATTGTTAAAAGTCTTCCTTAGACTGGAGAGATGGTGCTGCAGGAAAGAGTGCTGGCTGCTCTTGGAGAGGACCTGGGTTCAGTTCCCAGCACTCCCATGGCAGCTCATAACCATCGGTAACTCTAGTATTAGGGAATCCAGTGCCCTCTTCTGGTCTCTGTGAGTATTACACACATGCAGTACACATACATCCATGTAGGCAAAATACCATACACATTAAAAAAAAAAAAAAAAAAAGTCTTGATATGGACCCAAGGCTGTATTTTTCTCTTTTTAAAGAGCAAATGTTTTACAGGTTTGCTTTATGTTATTTTTGTCTACATTATTTGCAATCACCCTCCATTCTGAACATGCTCTTACTCTGAAGCCAGGGCAGAATAGGCCCACACTGGCCTCAAACTCATAACAGCCCTTCTGCCTCAGCCTCTCAAGTACAGGGATTATGAATCTCCACAGATCACACAAACACTTTTTAAAAGAAGAAAAAGATTTAGTTTTATTATTTTAAAACACAGAACTGATAAGTGTCTGTGTTGGGGGGCACAGGCATATGGATGCAGTGCCCACACAGGCCAGAAGAGGGCATAAGGTCCTCTGGATCCGGAGTTACAGTGAGTTGTGAGCTAGGAACTGAATGCAGGATCCCTGGAAGAGCTCTCAGTGCTGTTAAGCCCTGATCCATCTTTCTGGTCCCACAAATACATCTCCGGGTGCAAACTGTCATACAATATTTCATATTTCTCATTAACAAGGTAAGTCAGCACACACACACACACACACACACACACACACACCGTAGCTATATATCTGTTTTGTCTATATTTATACACCCTTGGATTTTTTTTAAAAAATAGATATTATTAATTAGTGCCTAAAAGTTAATTGACACCTATATTATCATTCTCAAATTTTAAACAAACATAATCGTCAGGTCCACGTTAGTGCCCAAGCTGGGTGCTGCATGCAGCCACCCAGCAGAACAGCTAGGCATTCCAGATCCCCAGGTTTATCCGCTCCATAGTGGGAGGATCTTCCTGACCTCTGAATTGTTGGCATTTTCTTGGTCATCTGTGTCTTGTATTTGGGAACTCACCTACCATCCGCTTCCACCTCCATGCCACATATGCACAGCCATATTCCAGCAATTACCACTCCGAGAATTCATAGTCTGCTGGATCCTGGCACTCTCTTCCCAACAAGGGGCTCCTTGGATCTTTTCAGGCATGTCCTCAATGTAGGTGTCAAATGGCAACTTCTTTCTTTCTTTCTTTCTTTCTTTCTTTCTTTCTTTCTTTCTTTCTTTCTTTCTGTCTGTCTGTCTGTCTGTCTGTCTGTCTGTCTGTCTGTCTGTCTTTAAACAAACAAACAAAACACCCAAGCCTAACAATGGTCTGAAAGATTTGTTTATTATATATAAGTACATTGTACATGTCTTCAGACACACCAGAAGGTGGAACTGGATTCCATTACAGATGGTTGTGAGCCACCATGTGGTTGCAAGGAATTGAACTCAGAACCTCTGGAAGAGCAACCAGTGCTCTTAACAGCTGAGCCATCTCTCTAGCACCCCTTCCCCCCCCTTTTTTAAAAAAGCTTGTTTGTTTTGTTTTGTTTTTGGGCTTTTTTGTTTGTTTTGTTTTTGTTTTTCAAGAACAGGGTTTCTCTGTGTAGGCCTGGCTGTCCTAGAACTCAGAAATCTACCTGCCTCTGCCTCCCAAGTGCTGGGAAAAAGGTGTGTGCCACCAATGCCTGGCCAGCCAGCAAATTCTAAAATGCACTAGGAGACCGATCTGTGCTTGTAGAGTTTAGAGGCTTCCCACAGGCTGCTGCAGGGCCAGTTCCATCCCTCTCCTCCCCTCCCCTCTCAGGGAACTGGACCCTCAAGAGTTCCTCCCAGTCTGCGTGGCTCTCAGGTTTGGCCTGACTTCCCACCCCACCCCTTCCTGGAGTCCAGCTCACTCCTTCATCTCTAGCCTCCTGCTTTGTTGGGCCCCACCACCCCATTTCCTAGCTCCCACAAAGAAGCATTTCTGGCTCCCTGTGGCTCCTCTATGCCCCTTCCCCACTCTGTACCACTGTGTGCTGTGAATCTGTTTTCCCCGGACCATTTTATAATCTTCTGCTTATCATTCTCTCTGGCTGGGATGTGACTCATTTCTTACTGGTTCTTGTGTCCCCAGAGCCTGGCCTAGTTCCTGGCACTCAGTAATGTATCTGTTGGAGGCACATCCTCCTGACCAGTGAGTGCACAGGGAATAAAGGTAGACACATGAGAACAGTGTTTTCAGAGTTCTGGCAAATTCTAGAAATAGGCTTAGACTTTAGGAGTTGTCTTCATATACTTAAACAAACATAAGCACCTAGCTAG
>NC_034612.1:40316860-40329029 GCF_900095145.1 Mus pahari | reverse complement strand
AGAAGAAGAAGAAGAAGAAGAAGAAGAAGAAGAAGAAGAAGAAGAAGAAGAAGAAGAAGAAGAAGAAGAAGAAGAAGAAGAAGAAATGCTCAAGGCCAACTGAAATATGTAGGGCAAAGGCTGGCAAGCAAGATGCCGGAACACATTGCTCTAACCTCGTGATGTTGATTTTCTTGATTCACAAAAGGTTCAAAGGTGAATTCTGACAACAGCTTTGGACATGTTTCAAACTGAGTTCAAAATGCTTTTTCTTTTTTCCTACTCCAGAGGAAAAATAAAAGAGGAAAAACAACAGGAAGTGGGGTCAATACTGTTTCATTTAATGGACCTTTCTAGGCTCCGGATAATGACAATGGCTTTAGACAGGGGCAGCAGCTCATGGCAAGGGAAAGGCAAGGCCTTCAGCAGGAAGGGACAGCAGGTGGGATGTGATAGCTGCAGCCATGCTTTGCTGACTGCCACAGTGAGGACTGGCTCCCCTGTGACCTCCACAGCCCTCCTGGAACCCTGAATACCACAGGAGTCTGGAGCTTGTATTTAGAGCAGCAGTTCTCAGCCTCTGGGTCCTAACCCCTTTGGGAGTTGAACAACCTTTAAATAGGGGTCGCTGAAGACCATCAGAAAACATATTTGCACTATGATTCATAGAGAGTAGCCAAATTACAGTTATGAAGTAGCAATGGGAATAATTCTGTGGTTAAGAGTCACTACAACATGAAGAAATGTATTAAAGGGTAGCAGCATTAGGAAGGTTGAGGACCACTGTTGAAGAAGTATGAGCAGGCCATCCCATGAAGGGGCGACGGCGCTGTCATTCCATCCTTCTCCCGTGGTGCAAGTGCTGGAGTTCTTCTGTGTCCCAGTCAAGGTTGGGAAATAGGGTCAAGGAAAGGGGCAGCATTCCCAACCTAGGATCGTTCACAGCATAATGAATGAAGGAGCAGATTAAGTGCCTGGTTACATAAAGGGCAGTGGAGAACCTTCTGTAAGAATGGAGTGCGGAAGAAGAGATCAAATGTCTGTCCTATACGGGCAGTGACTAGTTAGGTGAGGAATGGCACACCAGGATAAAACTGACAAGGATAACCTTTGCCAACATGTCCAAGGCTTGTCACTGAATATCACCAGTGCAGCAGATCCAGTCTACTGCTCACCAGGCCAAAGGGTTTTATCTTTGTCATCCTGCCTACAGAGTGCTGAACAAAAAACACCTCAGAGGCTAATGAACACCACTGAGTTAAAAGGTGGCACAACTTATGTCTCAGTCAGGGTTTCTATTCTTGCTCAAACATCATGATCAAGATGCAAGTTGGGGGACAGAGGGTCATGGTAAAGGGTTTATTCAGCTTACACTTCCACATTGCTGTTCATCACCAAAGGAAGTCAGGACTGGAACTCAAGCAGGTCAGGAAGCAGGAGCTGATGCAGAGGCCATGGAGGGATGTTACTTACTGGCTTGCTTCCCCTGGCTTGCTCAGCTTGCTTTCTTATAGAACCCAGGACTACCAGCCCAGGGATGGCACCACCCACAATGGGACCTCCCCTCTTCATCACTAGTTGAGAATATACCTTACAGTTGGATCTCATGGAGGCATTTCCTCAAGGGAGGCTCCTTTCTCTGTGATAACTCCAGCCTGTGTCAAGTTGACACACAAAACCAGCCAGTACAACTTATGTTTATGTTTATGCTATAAAACTTAAAATTTAAAAGCCACAAAACTAATCAAACTGTAAGAGGTACCGAGGTTTCAAGAGGAAAATAGTATAATTTCCTTTTTAAACACTTCCTGGGTATAACTTTGCATCTGCTACAACGTTTTCTCTCTGCTTTGCTATCTGAGACATCTTGCTAACAATGTTGCCCTGTGCCCTTAATGTTCTGGACACTCTAAAATAAAAGGGTGCCCCTCCTCGAGCCCTGGAAGTCAGCCTGGTGAGGTGGTACTTCTAGGCCCAAAGGTAAGAATGCCACAGAAGGCCAGTTGCAGGCCTCAGAGTTAGATGAAATGAGGTAGCCTCCAGCACCTCAGCTTGTGTGACCTGGGGCATTGATAAGCTAAGGCCATTTCGTAGTTCCTCTTCTTTCAAACTTGCTGTCAGGTAAAGGGAATAACCCCAGAACAGAAGCTCATAAATGCAGGGTGGGTCAGAAGAAACAGTGGCTTTATATGACCTCTCCAAGAACCCTTAGGCAACACTGATAAAAATGAAAAATTGCCAATTTATAAGCAGCAATGCAAAGAGTCTTCCTGGAGACCAGAGATAACAGACAGGCAACCCAAAGACCAACCCAGTGTCCCAGACCTTAAAGACTCTACCATCCAGCATCAGGCGGTCATACCATACCGCAGGTGAGCATTGAAAGTCTAGGGAACTTGAAATTGGAAAGTTGGGGTTTGGTGCTGTGTGATAGGGTGTGAACACTTTAACCTCGCCAGGATTCTGTCTTCATCCTTAAAGGGGAAGTGATAACATCTACACACAGGAAGTGGGGCAGGGAGGGGAGGGGTGGGGTGGGGTAAACAAAAGGATTCTGGTGAAAGTCCCTGGATCCAGGGCTTGGCAGGGAAGCATTGCAATTCACCAAAGAGCTGTAGGGAAATTTGCAGGTAACTCTAGGAGATAAAAGGAAAACAGACAGTGGAACAAGAAAGAAGGAAGGAAGGAAAGAAGGAAAGAAGGGAGGGAGGGAGGGAGGGAGGGAGGGAGGGAGGGAGGGAGGGAGGGAGGGAGAGGAGGAGGGAGGGGGGAAGGGGGGGGGGGAGGGAGGGAGGGAAGAGAGGAGGGAGGGAGAGGAGGAGGAGGAGAGAAAGAATCTCGCCAGGAAAGAATTATTGAAAACAAAATTTAAATAAAAACAGGGCTGGTAAAATGCCAAGATGTTTGTCACCAGGCTGACAGCCTGAATTCTATCACAGGCAGCCTCATGGTGTTAGGAGAGATCTGACTTCCAGAAGCTAAACTCTGATGTCCACATGCACACTGTGGTCTGCCCATCTCATACACACACACACAAAAAGTATGTGAAACATGCAACATACTTAGGTTATTCTTTCTATGTTGGATGAGAAGCAGGGAGCCTAGATAAGACAGGTAAGAAAGAGAATAAAGTCATCCTCACTTAACATAAAAGAGAAAGGGCCAGCGAGATGGCTCAGCGGGTAAGAGCACTGACTGCTCTTCCAAAGGTCCTGAGTTCAAATCCCACCAACCACATGGTGGCTGACAACCACCCGTAATGAGATCTGATGCCCTCTTCTGGTGCTGTCTGAAGACAGCTAGAGTGTACTTATTTATAATAATAAATAAATATTTGGGCCAGAGCGAGCGGGGCTGACCGGAGCGAGCAGAGGTCCTAAATTCAATTTCCAACAACCATATGAAGGCTCACAACCTTCAGCTACAGCTACAGTGCACTCATATACATAAAATAAATAAATAAATCTAAAAAAAACATAAAGGAGAATAATAATAATAATAATAATAATAATAATAATAATAATAATAATAGTACAGTCCTGCCTAAACACCAAGGGGGTCTATAGAGCTCCTTTGCACTCCAGGCTTTCCTGATGTTGAAGGTGTGTGTGTGTGTGTGTGTGTGTGTGTATGTGTGTGTGCGCATGTGTGTACACGTGTGTGTGTGTATGATATACACATTTTTATTTATGCATATACATATGCATGAATACATATGTATATGCATATATACATGTTTATCTATATGCCCTCATTTATGTTTATGTATCTACACACTCATCTTAGTATAATTCCAGGATTTGAGGGGATCACTGGCTTCCAAAAATATCTAATATAGCTGTCCTCAACCTGTGGCTCTCAACCCCACTGAGGGGTGGAATGATGATCCTTTCACAGGGGTGGCCTAAGACCATCAGAAAACACCGATGTTTACATTACAATTTAGAACAGTAGCAAAATTACAGTTATGAAGTAGCAATGAAAATGATTTTTATTTTTACTGGTGTGTGTGTGTGGGGGGGGTGTCCCCACAGCACGGGGAACTGTATTAAAGGGTTGAGGCATTAGGAAGGTTGAGAACCACTGCTCCAATGTTAAAGGAAAGACTAACTGGAGAAAGGAAACCTCACTAGCACATCCCTGTCTGCGCTCAACCCCTCTTTCCTGCTGGCCCCACTGCACACTTTCCTAGGACAGGAAAGGGGGAGGAAGCTACAGGTGGGCTGCCTGTTAGGGAAGTCACCCCGGTGCTCACACTTGCTCCCAATGGCAAGCTCTTGGACTTTGCTCTAAAAATGAGAAAACAGGTGACTGTCCTTTCCCAGTGTCGCCCTGGGGGAAAGTGTAGGGATACTGTGCAGGAACCATGGCGCCCAGTGGTAAGTGTGGTCATCTGTGATTCCCAGTGAGCTGAAGGAACACACTGGACTTATGAACACACCATTAACCTCTGTCTCAGAGGAAGGAGGAGAGAGTTGCACACGACAGCCATTTAGCTGGCCACTTTATGTCATGGCTGTTGGAGAGTATCTCCCAGCCAGAATGGCAGAGATGGGTCACATCCTTCCAGAACTGATCACCTCAATTTCGTGTTCCCGTGTCTCTGGTTAAGAAGGCAGGTGGAATGGAAAAGAGGGGATTGGGAGATTACTTAAAACTCATTTTGGTTCTCCAAAGAGCAAGCTGGGGAAATTTGAATCTTTTTGCCTCCAGATTCTGCACAGCAAAAAGTCTGAAATGTGAAATCTTAACAATGAACATTAAAAAAAAAACCAAAAAAAAAACAAAATCTGAGATTTCAGTTATTAAACAGGAACACAGTAAAATAAGTAAGCTAGATAGATAAAGGCTTTAGGATGGCAAAGAGATGGGAAATCCAAGGATGTCAGGGAAAGATTTAAAGTACAAGATAAATTAAGAAGTAAATGATTCAAAGCATGAGAGCCAGCTTAGGAGCTTGCTTTAATTATGAGTGTGTATGAGTGTATGCACTTATGTGTATGTTTGCATGTGTGTGTGAGCGCATTTATATGTGTGTGAGAGATGTGTGAGTGCATGTATAATGTGTGTGTGTTTATGTGAGCATGTATGAGTGTACTTGTATCTGTGCGTGAATATGAAAGGCCAACATAAACCCTGCTTGCCTCCACTTAAGGACCCCATTTGTCTCCATTTAAGGACCAGGCCTGATTTTGATGAACACCTGTAAGGCACCAGCTCCAGGGACAGACCATAAGTCCCAGAAACTAGGTCATAAGACACCAACTCCAGCGATAAACCATAAACTCCAGAACAAGATCATAAAACCCCTTCCCAAAGAATAACCAGAGGACAACCACAACAATGGGGAACTACCTTATCTCAGAATGGGCCATCTGTGCTGGGCAGTCCTATCTCATCCTATGGTTAAGCGATCAAGACATAGGAATGTGACCACTGACCACCTGTGACCCCCCCTAGCACCCACCAATGAAATTTTAGATTACCTACTCCTTCTAGAAGAGTTCCACTGGTTTCCTATAAGAAGCCTGCACGTCTCTGTCTGGGGTCGCCGTATCAGAGAATGCTTGAGGGTTGTTTCTGCAGAATAGACGCTCTCTGTCTTTGCACACTCTAGTCGTCCTGTTTTACACTTTCGATGATTTTGTAACAAGGCTCTCTACATTTGAGTCATACCTTTCTTTCAAATATTCAAGGATGGCATGATGCAAGGGACACCATGCAGGACACACGTGACATTCTATTTGAATTCTGAATTCCTCTCTGCTTGTTTCTGGGGGGCAATGGGCACTTATTTTACATGCTTTTATAAGCTGAATATGATCTAGCTTCAAGCCCCAAACTACCATCTCAAGCTCTAGTCTAAAAGCCAGCAGGGACACCTGTGTGATGTCAACCCCAAATTATATATATATATATATATATATATATATATATATATATATATATTTGGTTTTTCGAGACAGGGTTTCTCTGTATAGAAATTATATAATTTTGAGACCAGGCTCACGTTCAGAAAAATACTTTCTAGAGTCAACAAGTATTTATGGAATGACCGTCTTGTACCAGACAATGTATCTTATATAGACTTTGAGATACTTAAAACAGTTCTATCCTTAGGAGTCTAAAGCTATACTTAAATATAAATGCAAAAGCCTGGATACACATAGGGCTAGAGAAAAGGCTCAGTGGTTAAAAACACCTTCTGTGCTTCCAGCAGGCTCACAACCATCTGTAGCTCCAGTCCCAGGATATCTGTCGCCCTCTTCTGGCCAACACCAGCACTGCACGCACATGGTACACATAAACACATGCAGGCAAACACTCATACTATCGGCACTCTAGATGACAGAAAAGCTCTTGGCTCGCTTCAAAGTGAATCACAGACTGCAGGTGCTTTGTGAAACTGAAAGATAACTACTTCATTTCTGAAATACTGATTAAAAAGGATGAGAAACAGGACATCAAAGAATAGAGAGGACTCACGCTGGGAAACATGAAGAGCATGTTTTGAAAGTATCAGTAATGGAAGATGAGGTACAGAGAGCAGAAACACCTCAGTGGCTTCAACATCCATTACCTGCTTTTGCTACTTAGCATCTGTTTCCTTTCTTTTTAATTAAAATGATGTCTATGAGTGTGTGCTTGCATGTGTGTATGTGTACCATGTGCAGGCAGTACTTGCAGAGGTCAGAAGAGGGCATTAGACCTCATGGGACCATAGGTATACATGGTTGAGTGCTGCCATGTGGGTGCTGAGAATTGAACTCTGCAAGAACGCCAGTGCTCTTAACTCTTGAGCCATCTCCCCAATGACCCCATCCCCGCATACCTCAATAAATAAAATAGTATGCCTTTAGTTATCAAAGGACTTGAAAGTTTTGGTTTTATGTTAAATTCTGTGTGTGTGTGTGTGTGTGTGTGTGTGTTAGGGTCTTTCTGTGTAGTTCTGACTGTCCTGGAATTCATTCTGCAGACCAGAGTAGCCTCAAACTCACAAAGATTCACCTGCCTTTGCCTCTTGATTGCTGGTATTAAAGCCAGCTAGGATATATATATATATATATATATATATATATATATATATATATATATATATATATATATATATTAATAATTATTCATTAATATATTAATATATTAATAAATATAATGTTATATATTTATAACATTATATATAAATGTTATATATATAAATATAGTGTTATAAATATAATGTTATATATAACATTATATTATATATATTATATATAACATTATATTTATTATATATTTATTAATATACATTGCATATTTATCATTGTATATTAATAATATATTATATAATAAATATTTATTATATATTATATATCATTATATTTATATAATATAATATATAATGTTATATTATATAATATCAATATAATATATACACTCTATTATATATAGTATATATTATATAATCCTAATATATAATAGAATATATATTAGAATATATATACTATATATAGTATATGCATATATATATTATATGCCAATATACTCAAACTAAAATGAATAGCTCCCAAACAGCCACTGGCTGCCATGACAGTGACTCTCACTGCAGCCACTGGTTGCTTAATCTAAGAAACAGGCATATCTAGGACAAGACTGACTTGGCACATGCTTCTTTGTGATATCTGCTCAGAAGTTCCTTTTCTACACCCCCTCCAAGAGCTGTGGTAATTAATGGCCTGCTAGCAGTACAGGTCTGCTCTGGTTTTGTGGAAGGAAGCCAGGTCAGCTGCAATCAACAGGCCAGAGCTTTGCATACACAAAGGCCAGGGATTCCTAGACTCATTGGCCACTCAAGTTCCCATGTGTGCATAAAGCAATGGCTATGTGATGTGGGGAAGATGTCGAGGCTTTCGAATCTAGCATGACTGGGTTGGGGAGAGGGGATCGAGTAAATAAAGGTCTTGTTAATTGAACTGTCTACCAATTTCCTCCTTCACAGTGGCAAGGGTAATCCAGGAGGACGGGGATCTCCACCCACATTGTGCACATACGGACCCCGTGCTCCAGAAGAGTGTACAGAGCACTGAGTCACCAGGCTGGGTAAGCGGACGGCATCATCTCCAAACACTCACGCTAAGTCAGGTGAGAATGCCAACCCTGACCCCCAGAGGGTCTCTGAAAGCTGGGAAAGGCCTGCAGCATGCACAAGGGTGGCCCAAGGCTCACGCTGGGTCACTTTGGAGTCACCACCTTCCCCTGTGGGCTCTGCTTGCCTTGAGCCCCAGACTTTATTAGCATTGAGGGGGTGCAGGTTCCAGGCCACCCCACCCCAGCATTCTGGATTCCTAAGATCTTCTCCAGTCTGCCAATCAGGTACTCCTTGGGTTGTTCCTGTACGGGGCATCCCTGGACCACAGGGTCTCATTTACACTGTTTCCTACACAAGGCTGTGAGGTTTGTGTTTTAAGAACTGAATTCTACATTACTCTAGCTAGTGATTTTTCTATGGTTAGCAGAGTTGAGAAAGGTAGACACTTGCATTCTCTGTTTAGTAAGTATATATATATATATATATATAGTATAATACCTATAGACTTTGCTATAGGAAACCGAGTGCTTCAGTCCCACAGCTGACGTCAGCCATTTCTTCTCTTTATCTGTGACACTGATAACAGGTGTCAGGCACAGGAAAGGTCTCCACACTCTCTACTCTGATTGGTCTTTGTTTCTAGGCCTGCATTAAAAAATAATAATAAGCCAGGCGTGGTGGTGCACGTCTTTAATCCCAGCACTCGGGAGGCAGAGGCAGGCAGATTTCTGAGTTCGAGGCCAGCCTGGTCTACAAAGTGAGCTCCAGGACAGCCAGGGCTATACAGAGAAACCCTGTCTCAAAAAACAAAACAAAACAATAATAATAATAATAATATAGTAATAATAATCAGGATAGATTTTAAATACATTTATAGAACTGGAAAGATGACAAAGCAGCTAAGAGTGCTAGAATCATTTGCAGATGGCCAGGGCTCAGTTCCCAGCGCCCACACCCAGTTCATCACCATCCAGAATTCGAACTCTGGGGAGGGGAAATCTGACGCTCTGTTCTAGAGTCCGCAGGCTCTGCACACACGTGGAGCACATACATGCATGGAGGTGAAATGCACACATGCACGCACGCACACACGCACACACACACACATGCACACATGCATACACACACGTACACACACACACACGCATACAAAAACGCACACATGCACAGATCATGCACACGCACACAGGCACGCATACACACACGCACACACATGAACACATACATGCACGCACACCCACGTGCGCACACACACACATACACACATACACTAAAAATAAATAAGATCTTTTAAAAAATACAGTTTGGTATCTGAGAGGGTAATATTCCCCATTCAGGTCTTTGAACATGCTCTACGTAATTTTTTATTGATGTTTTGTTCTGTGTTTTGGGTGCTTCTTGTAAGAATTTTAGGAGTAGCTTACAGCAGTCTGCACTCTCACATCGGCACTGGCTTGAGCTTTCTCAAGCTTTGAAATCACTGTAGTAAAACCTGACTGTCTCAAAAAACCAAACCAAACCAACCAACCAACCAACCAACCAAACAAACAAACAAACAAACACCCAAAACAAAACAAAACACCCCCCAAAACAAATAAAACGAAAAACAACGACAACAAACTTCACCGTGGTCTCCAACTCCCATCCAAGAATCCAGCCCCAGCCCTGTTTTGTGAGCACCTGGGTACGTGCTTCCAGCAAGACTTTCCTGTTCTTCACATGTCTGGACTATTTCTGAGATCGATCGACTGCTAGATACTTCTTACCTTTGTTACTTGGGGGTGGCATCTTTGTGTTCCCCAGTAGCAAGCACTGTTTAGTTACTGAGAGGCTTGGATGGTCATGTTGACCCAGGGTCTGGCACCCTTAGTGCACAGCATCCCAGGACTCTCACATTTTAGTGTCTTTGGGCACATGAACCGGGTGTCTGGTGACACCCAGCCGATCCTTGATCCTTCAGGTTTACCCTGGCTGTACTTTTCCTCTGCTGAGACCTGGGAGCAGGGCTCCCAGAAGGGAAGGGCACTGATCGATTTTAGGTGGTCCTGTCGCGCCATAAGATGGCCCCGTTTTCAGACAGAAAATGAAAGGGACAAAGTGCTTTTCCTGAAGTTTTAAGGATGCTGCCTCCATCCCACCAGGGCGGTAGCGGCAGTTCCTAGTCGCCTGGCCATTGGGAGTTCCCTATAGGTGGCTCATGTCCCTCTATAGGGCACTTTTCTGTACCTCAGCGTCCTTGTCCTCCGGCCTGCAGACAGCCTCCTGTCTTCCCCTCCCCCGCCCCTGCCGAGCCTTACTGTACTTACAAAAATCCGATCTTATCTCTGCTGTGCTTGAAACACTCTGACACCTCCCACCGAAATGCCAATAAAGCCACCTTCTTCCCTTGTCCTGTCTGGCTCTGGAACCAATTCTTGCCTCACTCCTGATGTTGTCTACCCACGAAAAGAGCCCACGCAAAAACCACGCTATAGGTATCCAATGGTGAATATTATTGTTATCGTTGTTCTGAGACAGGACTTTGCTATTTAGCTCATGCTGGCCTCAAATGAATGATCCTCCTGCCTCAGCTTCTTAAGTACTGGGGTTACAAGTATGTGCCACCATACCTGGCCGTACCTGAAAGTTACCACAACCTGTTTTAATTTTTCCCCTACATAAAAATCTACCCCAAACAGTGATCTGTCCCTCTTGTCTTTTCTTTACCTCAGAGCTTCACAGAATGTCTGGATGATAGGAGAAATGAGACTTTTTTTTAAAAAAAAAGTTTACTTTAAAATTTAAAATATGCCGGGCATGGTGGTGCATGCCTTTAATCCCAGAACTCGGGAGGCAGAGGCAGGNGGATTTCTGAGTTCCAGGCCAGCCTGGTCTACAAAGTGAGTTCCAGGACAGCCAGGGCTGTACAGAGAAACCCTGTCTCGAAAAACCAAAAAATAAATAAATAAATAAATAAATAAATAAATAAATAAATAAATAAAAATGAAATATGTAACAGATTTTTACCACTCACAGCACTACATCATTAAAGAGTTATTTTATGTTTAAATTGTGTACGTGTGTGTGTGTGTGTGTGTGTGTGTGTGTGTGTAATTGCAAGGTCTATAGAGGCCCCAGTAGAGGGTATCGGATCCTGGACTTGAAGTTACAGGAAATGGTAATACACCCAACACAGGCACTGAGAACTGAACTCGGGTCCTCTGGAAGAACAGTTCACTTTCTTAACTGCAGAAGCAGCTCTCCAGCCCCCAGGCCAGTGAAAACAGATAGCTTCACATTATTTTACAGCCATCGCCAACCTCTAACTCCAGCTGTCCTTGCACCTTTCCAGACTGGAACTCCGGTACCCACCGATGAGTAAAAAGTCTTCTGAGATATTCTAGATCTAGTCAGAAAAGCCAGAGAAAGGAGGAAGAAAGAGAGACGACACTGATTCATATGTGATAGGCTGAGCAGAATAAGAGACCGCTTTGCACGTGTGGGTAAAGGTCAGACTTTAAGTTGACCCCTGCACTGACCTTGTATGTCCTACCCACAGCCCCACCCAGTTCAGAAGCCATGATAGCTGTAACTAAACCACGGTCCTTGTCCATCACCCATAAAGCCTCACTGTCTATGATCTATGGCTCCGGCCCCCCACATTTTCACCCTCAGAAAGTCCATTGGAGCCGGGGAGGCTGGCTGCTCTTGCAGAGAACCTGAGTTGGGTTCCAAGCACCCACGTTGAGCATCTCCAGGGGATCAGACAGTCTTTTCTGGCCTCTGTGGGCACTGCACTCACATGTGCCCACCTCCCAACACACACACACACATTTAAAAATAAAACAAATCTTTAACTCTGGCACAGTGCACAGAATTCCAGTTTCTCAAACTCTGCTGCTAGTAGCTGAGGGCGCTTGTTCCAAGCTCAGTCCCCTCTTTTTTTCCCTTCTTGCAATAATCTATAAGCCCTTGTATATCAGAACCTCTATTTCTAGAGTTTGGCGTAACGCTATTGAACAGCCAGTCATTTTCCATCCCTTCCTCCCTCTAGTCCCTGCCGACCTCTGTCTCTCTACCTTTCCCCTCTTGGAGTACCCACGAATCACTCAGAAGTACCCACGAACCACTCAGAAGTACCCACGA
>NC_034612.1:40282113-40316785 GCF_900095145.1 Mus pahari | reverse complement strand
ACGAACCACTCAGAAGTACCCACGAACCACTCAGAAGTACCCACGAGCCACACAGAAGTACCCACGAGCCACTCAGAAGTACCCACGAACCACTCAGAAGTACCCACGAACCACACAGAAGTACCCACGAGCCACTCAGAAGTACCCACGAGCCACTCAGAAGTACCCACGAGCCACACAGAAGTACCCACGAGCCACACAGAAGTACCCACGAACCACTCAGAAGTACCCACGAGCCACACAGAAGTACCCACGAGCCACACAGAAGTACCCACGAACCACACAGAAGTACCCACAAGCCACTCAGAAGTACCCACGAGCCACACAGAAGTACCCATGAACCACACAGAAGTACCCACGAACCACTCCAAGTATCCACAAACTGCTAGGAAGTACCACACGAGTAACATCACAACTCTTACCACTGGTAACTGTCTTATTTCACTTCCCACCACACGTCTAAGGTTCATGGTACAGTCACTCTCCTTTTTTTTTTTTTAAGGCAGACTACTTCACAGTCTCATTACACCATGTTTTGATTGCCTGTGTACCTTGTCACAGACATTTGGGTCACATCCATCAATTGATCAATTGGTTCTAATAATTCAAATAATTCTAATAATTCAAATATATATATATATATATATATATATATATATATATATATATATATATGAACAAATGGAGATACAAGGACTATGTATTGCTCTGGACCGACTCTAGTAACTGTACATATAGAATTACCAACCTACTGCACCTGAGTGTCATAGACAGCCTGTTAGACAAAGGTGACCTGCCTGAGATCCTTGTAAGCCACTCTTCTTAGCTAATTACCAGAGTCCTATAAACGGCGGATCCAATGGAGCCTCCCTCTTTTCTCCTTCATAAGACTAGACAAATCACTTCCATTGAGTGTCACCCATGTAGGTGGGGGGGGGGCAGTTAGTAATTATGGTCAAAGCTTCTTATAATTAATTACTTAATTTTAAGCTCTTCATGTTTAATTCCAGCAAAAGTTACTCATGAAACTGGGGGAACCACATAAATAGTTTAAAGGGAGAAAGACACATTTGAAAAGAAAATAACAAAACCCTCCAAAACAACAATAAAAACACCCCTTATGCCTCCTCTTTCCTTACAGTGTCCAAACAATTAAAGATTTAGGTCAATTATTCCAATATATATTGGGATGGAGTCATACATGTTGGGCAGAGTTATCTAATTTCAGTTTAATCAGTAGTATTAACAAAGACTCTGTCAGCCTCGTTCAAAGAATTCAGGGATAAGCTGGGCAGTGGTGGCACTTGGGAGGCAGAGGCAGGTGGATTTCTGAGTTCAAGGGCAGGCTGGTCTACAGAGTGAGTTCCAGGACACCCAGGGCTACACAGAGAAACCCTGTCTCAAAAAACGAAAAAAAAAAAAAATTCAGGGATAAAATAGGACAATGGGTCCATATAGAGGAGGGACCCAAGTCATGTGACCACCACGCATACAGACTGACTCTTTTGAGGCCTGTGACCACATCTGGGTTGGGGATAGGGAAGAAACAAGAAGGGCGAGAGAGTGGAAGGATCAACAGTTGTTTCAATTCAGTTCATTTTCTTTTTAATTCTTTAGATTTACTGATTTTATGTTTATGATTTTTTTTTTTTGCATGTGCTCATGCACCATGTGTGTGCAGTACCTACAGATTCCAGAAGAGGGCGTCGGATCTCCTGGAACTGGAGTGTGAGCTGCCATGTGGGTGCTGGGAATTGAACCTGGGTCCTCTGCTAGAGCAGCCCGTTCTTTTAATTACTGAGCCATCTCTCCAGTCTCAGTTCTATTTTATGAAAATTTCATTTTGAGGTTTTAAGATCACAGCATTTGCAATAAAGTTTCTTCTATCAGTATTGAGTCTGGATTTTAATTTTTGTATTAACACACACACATCTGCGTTGCTATTTACACAGATTTATTGACTTCAGCTTATGATGCAAACCACCTGATATTTATTTACATGGATCATAATGAGAAATTACACGTATAAGGCTGGCAAAATTTGAGCCTTATCTGATTTGTTTGTTTGCATCTGATGCTCAGACTCCCTAAATGATGCTTAAGATTCAAAGTCGAGTCATTCACATTCAAATGTTTGCTAAAAACCCAAATTCCAGATGCTGGAAAAGATAGGTCACGTTATACCAGCGTATCCTATCACTTCAAAAAGATCTGTTCAGGACAAGGTAGCATTTTGATAAAGAAATACTGCTTTAAAATGCTCCTTTTATTTTTTTTGAGATTATAATATGACCACACCACTTCCATCTTCCCTTTTTTCTTTCCAAATCCTCTCATAAACCCCACTCCCAACCCCTTGCTCTTTTTCAATTTCATGGCATCTTTTTTCATTAAGGGCACTGTGTGGATGCAGACAACGGCGTTCCTCTAGCTCCCTCTGGTGTTCGCTTCATATCTTTACAGTCATTACCGACTGCATCTATAGCTATTTGGAAATGTGCCTTGTGAGAAACCACTAATGTGTCTAAAGAGGAATGTCTCAACCAACCAGCCTGGATGCTAACCATGCCCACACGTGGAACTGGATCTGGTGTCATGTGGAGTGGCAAATACTTGGGCTCAAAAAGGAAATCTCTGGAATTCTATGTAGTACTTATTTTGTGGGAAATTTCCATGAAGAGCTACTGGTGACTGACAAGAGCTTATGTTTAAGGAAAACACACAATTATTAAACTTACCATTAAAAAGCTGAATAGCTGGGTGTGTGTGTGTGTGTGTGTGCGCGTGCGCACACACACACACACACACACACACATACACTAACTACTCCTGTAATTCCCGAGGAAGGCTGAGACCCTATCTCTAAATAAATAGGATTTACTGTCCAAAGTGCCATTAGCCTGGTTTCACGCCTCAGGAATGAAAAGTTGCTCCTTCAATTGGCATGGATTTAGAACTGACTTTAGACTTCCTGTGTAGGAGTCAAACAAACTGGAAGTATTAAAGAGCTAACTGGAATCCAGCAAATATTCTAAGACACAGGATAAAAGTATGCAAATTATAAATGTATGCAAACACAATGGAAACAAATTTATCAAGAAAATAAGACTCAAATGAGTTGTCTGGAAGGGAAGGGAGAAGGATTCTGAGCAGAGTGTGTGTGGGGGGGGGAGACAAATGCACACAAAATATATTGCAGGCTGAGCTGGAGACATGGCTCAGTGGTTAAGAGCACTGGCTGCTCTTCCAGAGGACCCAGGTTCAAACCCTAGCACCCACAAGGCAGCTCACAATTATCTATAACTCCAGTTCCAGGGGAACCTTCTGGCCTCCATGGGCACTGTGCACACACAGTACACATACCTATATGCAGACAAAACATCTATATGCATTTAATTTAATTTTAAAATTAAAACCTTTAAAAAATACATTGTATGAAATTCTCAAAGAGATAATTAAAACGAATAGAAAAAAAGACCCAAACATTAATTTGCTTCCATATAAGGCAGAATTACATTCTGTAATTTATCTCTTATTTTTATCTTTTTTTGTTGTTCTTTTGGTCATGAGAAGGAATTTCTCTTATAATGAGAAAAAACAAACAAACCAAACTTTAATAAATAAACATTGGTGAAGGAGAATGGCCTCACCCTGTGCGTGTTTGTTAAATATATGAAAAGAAAGCCATGGCCAGCTGTTCTGTTTTGGTTTCAAATCCTTTTGATCAGTCAATTTTTAAACCTCTAGCTTCATTCCTGGAAACCTTGCAAGCTGCCTTTTGATTCTTGCAGGCCCTAGCCCCAGCACTCTAAAGAGCTTCTCCAAAGAAATCTACATTTTATGTAATCTGGTCCATCTGCCTAGCAACAGTGCTTCAAAAAAACCAAGGAAACCACACAGTAGCCTCTGGGGATGCTCAAGGAGGAGGGGTGGGGACGGGCCACCAAGATAAGACTGTTCTCAATACAAAAATCCCAGATGGAGAAAGCAAGACAAGGAATGTTCTAGATTTCTCTCAAAGGAAACTCTGTAATTACAGTCCCAAGAGTGTCACAGGGTTAAGATGCCATAAATAGTCCTTCAAGGACAAATAAACAAAAAATTCTTTACTCAGGTCAATGGGTTTGGCCTTACCCACACCCTTAGAGAAGGGGTGTGGCTTGGCTTGCGAGTCAGAGGGGCTGTAGTCACATGGGTTAACTCGGACTGGATCCTTCCCGCCACTGGGCCTGCTTCCTATGTCGCTGGCATCAGTCAAAAGTTGGGGCAGAAATCAGAAAAGCACTCACGCCTTTTGTTTCTGTTAACACGTACTTGGAGTTTATGGTTGCCACACAACCCCTCGAGTAAGGACCTAGCAGCGATGAAGCCAGGGAGACCTATCAGATCACCAGCCACAATCCAGCCCTCGTCACAGATGCAGACCACAAACACAGAACTCAGAAAAGCTGAATCAGGGGCTGGAGAGATGGCTCAGCGGTTAAGAGCACTGACTGCTCTTCCAGAGGTCCTGAGTTCAAATCCCAGCAACCACATGGTGACTCACAACCACACCTAGTGAGACCTGATGCCCCCCTTCTGGTGTATCTGAAGACAGAGCTACAGTGTACTTTGAAATAAATCTTTAAGGCCGACCCAGAAGAGCTCAGGGACATGGTAGCAAGCAACTACTTCAGGGCGGGTATCAGAGAGGCAGCCCCGAGGAGTGAATTATGTAGAGAAGGGCTACAGCTTCCCAGAGAAGACGGCCACCGGAAGCCGGAAGGTTAGCTTAGAGCCAGTGGGAAGTGCACCCTTTTGGTCTTATCCGGAGCTGTAGAGAGATGGATGAGCAGAACATTGAACAGTATATCTGCAACAGTATATCCTGTTGCAGGCTGCGGCAGCCTATTGTGTGCCCAGCAAATTTTGCTGCTAGCCTGGGCTACATGTCTCAAAATAAGATAGACTAAAGACCGCCCTACAAGCCCCAGGTTCTAGTCAAGCACGGCTGAATGGTCACGGTACCTTGTTGCACTTTCCCAAGTCCTGTGAAGTTTATTACTGTCCTGGTTTACTGATCCAAACTGCACTCAGGGAGGAAAGGGTTTACTTGACTTTCAGGCTACAATCTATCATCGAGAGATGCCAGGGCGGGTGGGGACTTAAGCAGGGACCACTGGGGAACACTGCTTCCTGACTTATTTCCTCTGATTTGTTTAGCTACCCAGGGCCACCTGCCTAGGGATGGCACCGCCCACAGTGGGCCGGACCCTCCCACATCAATCATAAATCAAGAAAATGCCCCATAGATACGCCCACATGTCAATCTGATGGAGGCAATTCTCCAGTTGACGTCCCCTCTTGTAGATAGAATAAACGGACACACAAGCTCACCCAACCCAATTTCTCTAGCCAAATTCAGTAGATACATTCTCGGATATTTCTAGCTTTATAAACACACATTGCGATATCCACATTAGACGTTGGTTTAGCAACACTCCTTGCCTTCCATTTTCTTCTCTGCTTATTTATTCAATGTCAAGGGTGTCCGATGCCCAGAAAATGGTCAAAGTAATATCAACGATTGGCTGTCCCTTTTACTGAAAACAAAGTTCCCTGAGAAAGCATAAAGTTGAGTGGTGTTACTGAGTGTCAACAATCCTGCTAACACCCATTTTCCTATTACCATAGGAACGGTATACCTTAAGACTCATTACCACAGGAGCGTCAGCCTGGGGTTTGACTGTCACACAATCTTACTAATGTCTCTGTTGAGGATGGTGCTTGTATCTGAGCCAGCAATGCCTGCACTACCTGCATTTACCTATACAATTCTCTTCTGAGGCTGCACAATCTTCGAGACTCAAGCCCTGGAACATTCCATTTGTAGAGCCAAAAGCAGAGTTGCGAGAGGTGACACTCCTTTCTTACCTCTGAACCCAGGAAGGTGTTCCTTCTGAGCCGGCCAGTCATGAATCATCACTGGTACATCCCCTGACCCCCCACCCCGGGCCCCCACACCACCCTGTTTGAATGTCCCCACCACAGGCCACCTTCCCAATCACTAGCTAATACGTCTTCTGCGCCTACTCAGAGGAGAGAGGGAAGTCTTCTCCATTGCTTTAGTTGACAGTCACGCTCAGCTGCCAAGTTTGAGCGGAGACGTAATGAAGAATTCAGAATTTATCTCGGAGATGGGAAAAGACATGTGATCTAAGAGACTTGTTCATGGAGGAGAAGAAAAGAAAAAGAAAGGGGGGTGCTTGTCTAGAACACTAATCAGATTTCCTGATATGTTTCCAGTTGGAAAGCCCTCTAAAAAAGTGTGCTGCGTTGTTTCCTCCCGGAGCTCCCTTTAAAAACAGCCTTGGAGCCAGGCAGTGGTGGGTCAACCTCATGAGTTCAAGGCCAGCCTGGTCTACAGAATGAGTACTGTGACACCCAGGGCTACACAGAGAACCCCTGTCTCGAAAAACCAAACCAAACCAAACCAAACCAAACCAAACCAAACTAAACCAACAACAACAAACAAACAAACAAACCACCATTCGGGAATGGGAGAGATGGCTCAGTGGTACATTGCTCCTGGGAGGACCCTACTTTAGTTTCCAGTACCCATTTTGGGAGACTCACAACAACCTGTAATTGCAGCTTCATGGGGTCCAACACCCCTTGTCTCCACAGGCACCTACACTTCTCACTTGTCCCTACCCTCCCCCCCCCCACATCATTAAACATAAAATAATACGCTAAGGACATTAAAACAGCCTTGGTGCTCATTAAAATTGTGTTTTTAGATTTCCTTTTATGTGCATGAGTGTTTTGCATTTATTTATTGCACTGCACGCGTGCATGTGTGTGTGTGTGTGTGTGCATGAGGCCAGAAACAGGTGTTGGTTGGATCCCCTGGAACTAGAGTTACAGATGGTTGGAAGGGACTGAGTTCTGGGAGCTGAACCTCGGTCCCCTGCGAGAGGAGCCAGTGCTCTTAACCACTGAGCAATTTTTCCAGCCCACCCTTTAAAGACTAGCACAGGCTAGCCTCTCCCGCGTCAGTCAACTGAGTTCTGGGATTGCCTGTGTGTGTCATCAGGCCAAACTTCCTTTTCCTTTTTATATTTTCAAACCTCAATATGTATCGAGTAAGTGAAATGCACCTTTCATTTTCTCAGCTGACATCGCAGAACAAAATTCCACATAACGGTGACGTTCCCATAGGCCCCCGCAACAAAGCTAGCAACAATGCGTCACATTCTCACGGAGTCTGACGTATGTTCACACACGCTGTTGGATACTGGGAGGCACAGAGTGAGGTGGTTGCTGCCCCTCCTGTCATGTACTTGTGACGCTGAGGCCCAGAGAAGCTGACTGACGTATCTGAAGCCACACAGCAACTGAGAGAGGGCCGGGTTTCAGAACTTTCATACTATGACCTCCGTTGTACACACCCGACACTGTGCTATTCACGGAATGAATGACACTCATAAAAGTCTGGGCTTGCTTTACGGATGCCACCCACATGGTTGGAGAGATGGGCCACTGAGGGTCTCCAAAGAAGCTCTCTGCTGGTTGAGTGTGACCCTGGGGGTCAGTGAGCTTGGCTGTTCTCATCTCAGAACAGGCAACCCAAAACACTGCAGCTCACGCACGCACGCACGCACGCACGCTGTCAGAAGCTGTATTGATCGGACTCATGCTGATCGAGGACTGCATCTGTCCAGTTCTCTCTGTGTTTCTGTGCCTGGATCAATTCAGTCACCCTGAGTGATGCAATCTACTGCAGCTTTAGAGTCACTGAATTATCTAGTAGTCTGATACCAAGACACAGTTAAAGTTTGATTCATGAGGAGTTCATAAAGAGTAAACATATTTGAAATGGAAATTTAAGGGTTCTTTGGAGAGTCAGTTGTGTGGGATCGTGTTTTGCTGTGTGTACACATACATTCGTGTGTGCGTGCATGTGTGCAGGTATGTATACATATATGTGTTTGAGTATGTGTGTGCCTGTATACATGCCTGCATATATGTGTGCCTGCCTGCATGTTTGTACGCATTTGTGCTTGGTCATAGGGGGGTATGTGTATGTGTCATCAGTTGAAATTTGACTATAGCAAGCACGGCTCAAGCACAGTGCACAGTAGGTTTTCGCCTGGAGCAGATATATTTTCTTTAATTTTCCATCAAACCTGGTTATTTTTCCTGTGGCTTAGGGGCCGTGTACTTGGTGATTAGGGCAGAAACCAAAGAACTATTAATACTCTGCATTAGACAGGGCGTGGCAATACTTTAAAAAGAGTTTAACTATCGCTGTCACTTTGTGAACTTTTAAGAGCATGTTTGATTTGAAAAGTTATGGAACTCTCCAAGAGACATAGTGTAAGGTAAACAATTAAATTCCGCAGGTGAAGTTTTTCTAGGTTTCTCTTATCCATTAAGATGAAGGAATTACTCATCAGATAAGGTATGAGACTGCAAATGGCTAAGCAAAGCAAGGGGAGAGTTGAAGGCTGGGGAAAGGCTCCTGCAAGAACAGGTGTCTGTCAGGCTTTAGTGGGGAGTTATGGAGGAATCTGAACACAGCAAATACAGAGGAAGGCTACTAAATCAATCCAGAACACAGAGCTTTGAAGTGCCTCTTGTTCAAGCTCGGTTTTTCCTTAAACAAACATATGTATTATTTATTTAACCATAAATATGAATTCTAGTGCCGTGTGATCAGGACCTTTAAATAAATCATTTTTTAAAAGCCCATAAGAAATCGAAAAAAAAAATGTAATAAAATCTGTCCTCTCAGACCTATTTTTCATGAGAAAAAAATTGTTTTCCTGCCAGAACACTTGAGGTTGGGAGTAAATATAATTTTTATGAAGTCAATAGGATCCAGAATTTCAACTGAGTGTAATGACACGCATCTGTAAACCTGGGAGGTTGGGGCAGGAAGACCACAAGTTGGAGGTTAGCTGGCGTACATAGTGAGAGGCTATCTCAAAAACCACTTCTCACTGGGTGTGGTAGCACATGGATTTAATCCCAGGACTCAGAGACGCAGAGGCAGATGGAACTCTGTGAGTTTAAGGTCTGTCTGGCTTACATAGTGAATTCCAGAGCAGTCAAGGGGTACACACTGAGACCCTGTTTCTAAATTTAATTAATTAGCTAACTACCCCCAACCCCAAATTGTTAAAAAAAAAAAAAATCTAGGCAATATGATTATATTAGGCCAGGTTAATAAATACCTGTTCAAATAATAACATCTCAAACTACCACCTCAAGATAAAATGATGTGGGATAATTAAACTATTTACTCATTTATTTAATTTTGTAGCTCACACAGGCAAGGTCTCATGTAGCCCAAGCTGGTCTTACACTTTCTGTGTAGCTGAGGTTGGCCTTGAACTCTGTGTTAGGGTTTCTGTTGATGTGAAGAGCCACTATGACCAAGGCAACGCTTAGAAAAGAAAATTGGGGCTGGCTTAGTTTCAGAGGTTTTCAGCCCATTAGCATCAGGGCGGGAAGCATGGCAGCTGCAGGCAGGCAGGCATGCTGCTGGAGGAGCCAAGAGTTCTACTTTTTTTGTTGTTTTTTTTTCCCGAGACAAGGTTTCTCTGTGTAGCCCTGCCTGTCCTGGAACTCACTCTGTAGACCAGGCTGGCCTCGAACTCAGAAATCCTCCTGTCTCTGCCTCCCAAGTGCTGGGGTTAAAGGTGTGCGCCACTACACCCTGGCTGAGTTCTACTTCTTAATCCGATGGCAGACAGGAGGATCGCCACTTCTACACTGGGCGGAGCTCAAGCATAGGACTTCAAAGCCCTCCCCCTCCGGTGACACACATCCTCCAACAAGGCCACACCTCCTAACTGTGCTACTTCCCATTGGCCAAGCATACAACATACACTACAAACTCCTCCTCCTGTCTTCACCTCCCAAGGACGGGGTTACAGGGGTGTCTCAGTTACCACATTGGGCTTTCTGTAACCCTGGCTGTCCTGTAGCCAGACTGGCCTTGAACTCAGAGATCCACTTATGTCTGCCTCCTGAGTGCTGGGATTAAAGGCATGCGCCACTTTTCTTTCTTTCTTTCTTTCTTTCTTTCTTTCTTTCTTTCTTTCTTTCTTTCTTTCTTTCTTTCTTTTTTTTTTTTTTTTTTTTTTTGAGACAGGGTTTCTCTGTGTAGCCCTGGCTGTCCTGGAACTCACTTTGTAGACCAGGCTGGCCTCAAACTCAGAAATCCGCCTGCCTCTGTCTCCCGAGTGCTGGGATTAAAGGCGTGCGCCACCACGCCCGGCATGCGCCACCATTCTTAAACCACTACATTTGTGGCTCTTTGTTGGTAGGATTAGGAGAGCAATCCCCACCCCCATACTGGGTTCCAGAGTGTGGCACTTCCACAGTCAATCACCTCTTACTCCCTTTCATAAAAGCATTGTGTGGTTTGTTACCACTGCCCGTTTGAAATCTCACACTGTTCATTTCAGTGCCTCTCTTGTGCTTCACCCCAGAACTCCTGATGTGGTCCCGTCTGCCTCTCAAATCCCCTCCCCCCATTCCTGGGTCTCTGCCCCTAGGTCACCTTCTTCCTCCCCTCCAGCACGCTCACCAGCAAGCACCCTCACCTGACCTTCTCATCATCTTCAGACTTGGGACAGGCCAATGAAATTCTCGGGAAAGAGGCTGCGGTAGGTAGCACCTTCCCGCGTCTTTACAAAACATACCTGAAAAGACCAGAGCCCCTGTCTTCTTGCCGTGGTATCTCCTGAGTCTCGAATCTCATCTGTGCTTACGGTGGGTCACGTGTAAGCCACCCATCTCAGCTGCTAACTCCGTGAGGACTGGAGAGAGACTGCATTGCTTGGATTCACACATTCTGTGCGCACTTGGCATGATACAGTTCCTTCCGGGAGCCCGATATCACTTTAGCATGTAACGCGGGTGCTGTTTCTGTATTCCTCTGATCTCAGGGCCAGCATTCACCTGGCCTTGAACTCCAGTTCTGTGGTTAACTATCCAGTGAGCTGCAGTTATAGGCCCTTCTTAACGTTACCGTCTATGCACTGGTAACAGGAAAACCCACATCAGGGCTTTTCTGAGAACTATGTGAACTCATGCAGGCAACACTCCCATAGATGTTTTTTTATTATTGTAAGAATTTTCCTTTTTTTGTTAAAATTTATTTTATGCATGTATTGTACTGGGTGCATGCCTGATACCCACGCAGGCCAGAAGGTGGCGTAACATCCCCTGGAACGGGAGTTACTGATGGTTGTGAGCTGCAGTGTAGGCTCTGGAAGCGAAACCTGACATTTCTTCAGCCCCGGAAGAATTTTCTCAAAAAAAAAAAAATCCTTACAAATGAGCATTCATGCTTTTGGTAGGCCAATGGCTGGCGGTGTGAAGGCTTCAGCTTGAAGCTGTTTGTAGTTTATGTCGATTTTATTTTTTAAAATAATGGGATCAGTCTATCATAGTTCTGAGTATTAAGCGCCCCAATTTTATGTAAAGAGCGAATACCTATGTCTATCACATTAGTAAATACTTCATGAATTTGGGTTTTAATTAGGCCCTGACAAGCCTCCACTATATGCCAGGGAACCTATGACATGGGAGTGATTTTCCCACTGTGCACTTTGAGAAGAAGCCTTGGGAAGCTTGATTCTCTCCACAGAGGTAAAGATGGAGAAAGGCCAGTGCTTACTGCCTGGCACAAGCCCTTTCAGTGATATGCAAGACTCCAGTGGCGTCCACAGAGCTGCAGAGGGCTTCTGTGCCCATGATCATTAGGCCACTCCCAATTCCTAGCCTCCAAGGTCACCAGGTGCCTGTCCTAAAATTCCAGCCTGAATACCCAGGAGAGTCAAACTGCTACAGCATGTTCTCCCATCTGCCTCAACACAGAGACATCACACACAAAGCACTTCGGATGTTGTCAGTGTGTGTCAATTACCCAGCAACCCCTTGACGGGACAGGACCTTTTCTGCAGCAATGGAGATATCTGCTTCCTCAGCCTCTGACTGTAGTTATCTGTTGAGAACGCTCTCCCCGGCGTCTGCAACTGTGTTGCTCAGGGAACCACAAAGGGAAGCCAGAGAACATTTTTGCCCTTCCTAGGATATGACTTGTGAAGCTGCAAGCAGAGGCGGTTGTTTGGAGCGAGGACTAACAACCAGTTAAAATGTAAATAGAAGGCAGAGGCACCGAGGAGCCTGAGGAAATGAGTCGGTACAACTAGAGTTTTCGAGGTGCTAATGGAGGTCTCCAGTGGGTTGTGGGCCCTCAGAAGCAGTGGGCAATGTCAAACCAGCAGACTAATGAATGAAGAGGGACCAGGGAGATGGCTCAGCCAGTAAAGGCTTGCTACCAAGCCTGACGACCTGAGTTCTAGTTCCAGGACTCACATATATCTTTGTCACATAAACATATGCTATATATACATATATGTATACATATGCTACATATACCTATACTACAGAATTCTGTACAATGACCCACTGACCTTACAAAGCCTCCCTCTGCTGTAGTTCATTTTTTCCCCTCACTGTGTGATGTCAGTCTAGGTTGCTGACTTGACACATTCCAAGGCTTTAACATCCTAATCCCCCAAACATGGGAACATATTATTTTATGTGGCGTAAAGCATTCCTCAGAGGTTAAGTTAAGGTTATTTACAATGGAGAGATTGCCCAGGATTATTTGGGGTGTTGGGGAGGGCTGGAGGCAGAGGGGACTGAACAGCTAGGCAAGCAGAGGCCAGAGCAGAAGCCACCATGGGCCCAGAAACACAGGCTGCCTCGCCAGGGCCAGGGCTTTCGCTTAGGGCATTTAGAGGGAAGCCAATCAGACAGGCCCAGTTTGACCTCCCAAACTTAAAAGGAATTAATTACTCTGTTGTTTTTGCATCATTTGTCACAGCCATGAACAGCCCCGGGGTAGTTATAAAAGGCATCGAGTACTGTTTGTACAAAGCCAAATGTAATTACAGTGGATTTCAAAAAGGCACCAAATATTTAGCAGTTCTTAACCCACAGAGTACCACCAATGAAAGCATCATCCAACTTAAGATCTGACCTCCCCACTATAAATTGCTAAGGAATTAAAATCCAGTCGCTCTTAGAAGACTCGTGGTTTAAATCCTGTCATTTTCCTCTTTGTTCTGTGAGTTGCTTCCTCTTTGTTTTTTTTTTCTTTATTTACATCATTCTTCTATTTACTAGGTCAAAGTTTGAGGTTTACAATTTCTTTCTTCGTAGAGCCACGCCAGGTCCGGAGAAAGTTCGCCTGTGGCATTCAGCTCCCAGAAGCCTGTCTCCCGGGACTAAGCAGCCCTGAAGGTTGAAGGATTGCAGGACGCAGTCGGACTCTGTTGCTCACAAACATTCTTGCTCCCAAGGCTGTGGACAGCCTGGCTTCCTTCAGGGTCTGAGTGCTCGATTCAGTGAGCACTGCAGTCCTAGGGCAGCATTCATAGCTCCTTCGTGTCCACGTCATGTCTTCCTGACGCTGTGGACTTACAGTCAGCCAGTCTTTATGTATGGGACCTCCACATACACCATGCTTGACCTAATTTTCTCTGTACACAAGAAAAGGAATGTAACGGAGTAAGATGGAGACCTTTGAATTGAGTTTAGTTAGAATAATGGACACGTTTTATTTCCTCCCATCCATCCCTACAAGCAACAGGGTGTTAAATAGAAGTGCAGTCAGAAGTTGTTTATACGCTACACTCTTTCTCCCAAACATTAAGTGACCAATACATCAGAAATACAGTCTCATTACCAGTACTGGGGAGTAGGAGATAAAAGCCTGCTACATACAAGAACTAATAACTTACAAGCTGTCCCTAAACTCTAGGGGGAAGAAAGTCTGAGCAAGCAAAGGGGGAAGGGGGGCTAGCAAAACACGTATCCCGCGGTTTTATGCCTTCAACTGTGGAGAACCTTGAAGTTCGGTGAAACCCCTTTGGAGAGCAGTCTTTGGATTGTGTGGGCTGCAAGCTCTTCACTCGGCCACAAGGAGGCAGTGGTGCTCACGGTCCTGGACACGCCCCCTCGTGCCTCTCATGGGCTCCTTTGAGTTGCTTGGCAAGACAAGCTGATGCCGGAATTGTCTCAGACAGGACAGTGGCTGGGCTCGAGGTGCCCACGGCCTTCCCTGTAAGACTCCTCTGATGGCACTTTGATAGGAGAACCTATCATGCCAGTCCTTACTTTTAGATAAATTATTCTTTTTTTTTTTTTTAAGTCGCGAAATTTTTATTTTATTTTATTTTATTTTTTGGTTTTTCGAGACAGGGTTTCTCTGTATAGCCCTGGCTGTCCTGGAACTCACGTTGTATACCAGGCTGGCCTCAAACTCAGAAATCCACCTGCCTCTGCCTCCCGAGTGCTGGGATTAAAGGCTTGCGCCACCACGCCCGGCTGAAAATTTTATTTTTAAAATTGTGTCTGTGTATATGATTATCGGTGAGTGGGTATGTGTATGCAAGTGTGTGTGTGTATTTGTGTATGAGTGTGCATGTGTCTGTGCATGTGAGTGCATGTGTGTTTGGATGAGTGCATATGTGTCTGTGCATGTGTGCACGTGTGTGTACATGTGTCTGTGCATCAGTATGTGTGTATGTATGTGAGTGCATATATGTCTGTGTGTGAGTGCATGTGTGTCTCTGCATGAGTGTGTGTGTGAACATCTGTGTGCATGGGTTTATGTGTTTGTGAGTGCATCTATGTTTGTGTGTGTGAGTGTAGGTGTGTTTGTGTGTGTCTGTATAAGGGGGAGGGCAGGAAGGAAAGGGAATAAGGGGGAGGGAAGGAGGGAGGAGAGAGGGAGGGAGGGAGGGAGGGGGAGAGAGAGAGAGAGCGAGAGCACGCATATGAGTTCTGGTGTCTGCTGAAGCCACAAGGCGTTGGATCTGGATACCCTGGATCGGAGTCAGCGTTCCAGGCAGTTAATGAGCTGCCCTTTGTTTAATTCAATAAGCAACGATACGCAACACATCCTTAAAAGTATGTTCTCTTACTTTTATATTTTATGTAGATCAGGAGACTTGGCAAGAAATCCAGGTCAAGGCAGACCCATCCTCACCTGCTGATACTTTTTGGTGTATACCGGTCTGTCACCCTCTCGTCAGGACCGGGAAACATGACGACCAACAAATGCCATCAAATGGAGAATTAGCAACATACACCCAGCCCGAAGCCTGCCCCTACCGCGAAGGATCAGGAAACGAGGTCCGCTGCCTTATGCCAAGTATCTATTAATATTTAAGTCTGATAAGGGCTGGAAAGCTGGCTCTGTTTTGTTCCTTTCATTTCACCTCCTTTCAACTCTGAGTCTGTCTTAAGGAAAGGAGTTGCTATGTCTGATAGTAACAGCCAGGCGCGAAACTGAGGGCTGGCATCTACAAGGACTGGCATCGCAGCCTTTCATTTCCACACACCGCCAGCAGCTCAGTGTGTGCGTGCTTCAGTGTCTGACGCGCAGTAGGCATTTAGCTATCTGCCAGTCTTACACACGTTCAGGGCGTTTGTTCACAGACACCACTGAACTGCATGTTCCCAATGGGCTCCTGTATTAGCTACACCATAACCAAACAAAACTTATGGAACAAGGGTGGATGTTGGCTTACAGTTCCAGAAATAGGGAGGGAGGAAGCGGGGTGAAGAGGGGGAGCAGGATGGGGAGGGGAGGGAAAGGAGAGAATAATGGTGGGGACAGCATGGTAAGGTGGCAGAAATAGGAAGCTAGCCCGACAGCATCTTTGCACAGGAAGCAGAGGGGGAATTGGAAGTGGGGCGGGGGTTATAGACCTTTATAGCCCACCCCCAGTGACGTAATTCCTCCAGCAAGGCCACACCCCTTAAAGGTTCCATAAGCTTCCTAAACAGAACCAGGGACTGTGGACCAAGTGTTTAAATACCCACGTTTTCTGATGACATTTCTTATCAAACTAGCACAGCTCCGAACGAGAAATGCAGTAGTGAAGATCGCTAGTCTGCAACATTACCCAGCATTACTGTTACCGACCTGTCTCAAGCGACTCAAAGGCAGGCAGATATTTGCAAATCTTCTTCAGGGTTCTACACCACAGCACCAGCCTGCCTTACATGCGGTTAAGGCCATACACCCAGTCGGGGTCCCACACCTTATACACGGTTACAGGCATGCAAGCGGGCAGCAGAATACCACGTTAAATTGAGCAACACTTAAAAATAGCAGCAGGCACCACCTGTATGCAAGTGGAAACCAGGAATGTCATTTATCTAGTGTTTGCCTATCACTATTTCTGAAACTCCACTCTAAAAACAAGGACTCAATAAGATGGCACAACCAGTCAGGAATGCATGACTCGGCTCTGGGGAGGGGAGGGGATCTGTTTGAAAGTTCAGTTGGAGAAAGGGAAGTGGTATCCAAATCGGCCAGAGGAAGTAGTTACAGAGGTGGCTGGTCTGAGGCCGAGGGGCCCCTGAGAGGCAGCTCTCAGCCTTTGCTCAACTGAGGCCCACGACGAGCTGTGGTTTAGACACAAAACCCCAGTACCTGCGGGAGGCACACAAATGAGCACGCATAAGTGCACACACGCATGCGCACACACAGAGAGCAAACGTAAGGCTTCATGAAGCTACGCTTAGCTCTGGAAGCATAAAGCACTCATGTTTTTCTCTTCCCTTCTGCTCCATCCCACCTTTCATTAAAAATGATGACTAGGCTCTCACTCTGTGTCGCCATACACGCGGGTGATGCTATGGTCGGTCACATCGTGGTCTCTCTGTATGGGATTAACTGTACTAGCCAAATTACAAATTATAGCGCTTCACCCTTTCCTGTAAAAATGATTTTATTCTCTATAAATCACTTCTGTATGGAAAACGAGAAGGCATTTTTCTTCAAGTAGTTACTTATGAGCAATGTATCATCAGTGATAAACAATTTACCAAACATAAACAGTTAAGTGACTTGGGAGAAACTCAGAGGGCAGAGTGAGATTCCTCCCCTCCCTTACAAGTTTCTAAGCCTGCACAATTGGACTGACCCAAACCTGGGCACAGACTACATAGGGGAGAGGAGGGATACTAGCTTATGTCCCCCGTGTGCTGACATTTGGAACATAATGACCCAGCCTGAGTGTAATGGGCTCAAACTGCACCTAATAGCCTTTTTGAAAGCAGGAAGTCCTTTTGGGAGACAATAAAAGTTGACCAAGACCAGATGGAAGATGGGGCAGAGGGTCCTGTTAAGTGGGGTGCCCGGACACTGGCAGGAGACAGGACCAGAAGAAGTTCCTCCATTCCCAGGGACTATGCACGTAAGGGATGTTGCCCTCGGTATTTAAAGTGGCTTTCTAGACCCTTTCCCACAGCAGGCGGGTGGCAGGTGGTAGGAAGGTACTCACAGACCATGTGGGCAGCATCAGATGACCAGGCTACAGAAGCTAAAGAGGTGGGGTGTGATACTGAGGGTAGCAGCAGCTTCATGCTGCCCTCCGAGGGACCAATGCATCCTGGGAGTCTGTGAGGCTTTGCTTGGCAGTGGGCTGCATGACGTGGAGACGCAGGACCACTTCTCTGTGGCCTTTCTGTATTTCGGCAAGCACATCTGTCCTTGGCAGAGGCCACAGAGCATCAGGCCCAGCAGGATATGCCAGGGATGGTATCAATATGTCCTCTCCACATGGGTCTAGGGAAATTCACTCCCTTAGGCTGCAGTAGGCAGACAATGGGTCAAGGCCATCTGACTTTGGTTTTTTTTTTTTTTTTTTTGGAGGAAGTGTGTTATAGAAAATCTATGTGGCTTTCCTTTTTTTTTTTTTTTTTTTTAAGATTTATTTATTTACTTCATGTACGTGTGTACACTGTCGCTGTCTTCAGGTAGACCGGAAGAGGGCATCAGATCCCATTATGGATGGTTGTGAGCCACCATGTGGTTGCTGGGATTTGAACTCAGGACCTCTGGAAGAGCAGTAGGTGCTCTTACCCGCTGAGCCATCTCTCCAGCCCCCTATGTGGCTTTCCAAAGCAAGATACAAGGGCCATCTTGCAGACTTGCTAAGACCTTTGCTGTGAGAGAGGGTAGAGACAGTGGCATCTGAGCCATCTTGCTGGTCTTGTCCCTTAACAGGCAGCATGTGTGTACGTCTAGGCTGACCTCAAACAAGCTTATTCCACCTATGACTGCCTAATGGTAGCACAGGCTCTCAGATTAGATGTCCTGTGTAGGGCTGTATGGTGAATAAGGGTAATAGTTTTATTCACAAATTGGGTGCCCTAGCTTCTTCCTCCTGGCCCCTGACCATTACTAATTCATTGGCATTTTATTTTGGTAGAATGATGAATGAAACACTGTGCCAATATAGCTCAGATCCCCCCAGTGGTTAGGAAATGGTTAAAGAGAAAAATAAAAAGTTCTTGAGCAACACACCCGGAAATGTGTTTAAGGGTGGCATGTAGGGGGAAATGACAGCAATGGGTTCATTCTCAAGACAAGTCCCTTCTGCCCCAAACTGGACCAGGATGTGAACTTCAACCCCTTGTTCTTGGTCATGTCCTGAGAGGCGAGGAAGATGTCATATCTCAGAATGGCCATCTGCGATGGGCAGTCCTATCTCATCCTATGGGTGAATGTTCATGACATAGGAGTGCAGACCACTGACCACCTGGGACCCCCTAGCACCCACCAATGAAATTTTAGATTACCTAATCCTAGAGAGTTCCTCTGGTTCCCTATATGAAGGCCTGCGTGCCTTTGTCTATGGTCACCATTTTAGAGAATGGTTGACCTCCCCCCCCCCCATGCTGGATATTTCTGCAGAATAAACACGCTTTGTTTTGGAATACTATCTGAGTCTGGGGTCTTTGTTCATCAAGATTTTCAGACCCTTACAGAGACAGACTGAGGGATTTGACAGACAGAAGGACAGGGGAGTGGGCATTCCTGGCAGAATTAACAGCGGAGGATAACATTTCAAACAGCGTTTTGAAGTCAGCGTGGAGTGTCAGTCTGTGTCATTCAAGAACAGCTGACATCCAGACGATCTTTCGGTGTGACTGTGAAGGGAAACGAGGCAGAAGCAGCCCTGCCATCTGCCGTCAAGGATCTGTGGAAGCTTCAACTCTGCCAACAGGAAACAGTCTGAACAAGAATTCTGAGAAAAATGTGACACTCACAGCTCCTGAGCAGCAGAGGTCCAGGGAGGTCGAGGCGCAGACGTGAGGGGTGGGGAGGACAGATGCGCAGGACTGCGCAGGGATCTGCTCGAATTTAACAAACCCAGGAACCCATCGTTCTCAGCTCTGAGCGTCAGCAAATGTGTACTCCAGAACGTCCCTGATTCCCAACAGCTCTCGTCAGAGGCACCTCCTGCTTCTTGTCTGCAGATGGCAGACCCCACAAGTGGCACCATGGGAGACACACTGCCAAGGAGCCAAAAAAAAAAAAAAAAAAACTCTGCTTGCATGCCCCGTGTTGTATAAATGGCGATAATATGCTGTTAAAATTGGCAAGTTTCATCAAAGACAGTCAGCTCAGACACTGTGGGAACTGGGGAGAATTTGGCAGGAGGACCGAGCACAGGGAGGACGTGGAAGCCAGGGTTCTGTGGCCAAGAAAGCCGAGGACAAAAGCAAAAAGTCTGAACCAGAGGATGGTAAGAGGGCTTGGACCTGAGCCTCGGCTCCTCTATTGGGACCGTAAGCTCAGGCCATTCACGCTTCTCCGAGCCTTAGCCTCGGCAAGTAGAAGAGGACACAGGGGCAGCACATCACTCGAGGGTGCCCATGTGCTCACCTCCCAAGAAAGCCGAGAAGAGCACCAGAGCAGCACAGCTAACCTCAGGCCTTGTACACAGTGCGTTTCTGAGACTGGTCTCCGGAGCTGAGATTTATGGGGTAGGGGTGGGGTTACACAACAGGAAAAGCCGTGATGCCTCCTGGGTAGGAAAGGAGGAGCGGTTGTGTGTCCATCTTCTCCCTCCCTTCCATTCTCACGCTCTGTTTAAACAAATGCCATGCTATGGATGGAATGAGAAGGGCTGAGTGTCCTCGCAGGACCTCCCGGCATCTCCCACGGTGTGAGCGAGGAGGAGGGGTGAGCGATGGCAAGGGCTTTCTCTGCACAGACATGCAAGCCTTCCGTGGCCTTTCTATTCGGTGGCCTGCAGCTTGCCCACCGGTTCCCAACACACACAATTGTGCATGCTCACCCGGCTTACCAATTTATCGTTGGGCCCACAGACAAAGCAAAGGTCCGTTTGTCTGGCATCTCCTTCAAATGTGTTCATTATGACTCTTGAGTAGAAATCCAAGTATTCACATCCTCTCCTCCCTCAAAGCTTCAGGCTTAGAAAAAGTGACATTTAAAAAAAAATCTCTCACATTCAAGAACATGTTCTTGGAGCCTGTCAGCTAAGTCACAGTTTTGAAGGGTTGGGAGGTTCAACAAGGCAACCACCATAAGGGCTTCCCACCTGAAGACACCCCGAGTCTGCGAGGTAGGGGGACTAGCAGTCTGTGAATCCAGTTTGAAGATAACCCGCATCGGTGAGGGAGGGACTAAGTGTGTGAATTCAGCCAACACAGATCTGCTATGTTTTGGAAGGGCTTTGGGATAGTCTGACATGTGCCGTCTTTCTTTCTCTCCGTGTTCTCTCAAGCATAGGTCTGGGCAATTATCAAAACAAGTAGGAGTATTTCATCGGACTCTGGAAGCTTCTAGTTTACTTGACTGCATTCCCCGCATGCGCATGCGCGATGTGCATTCTTCGCTTAATGGAGCCTACCACGGGCTCTGACTTGATGCGTGTGATAGTGTGTGGAAACAATACAGCCAAGCACATGAATTCATAACACACGGTACAAAGGTGCTTCGACTGGAGGCTGATAACTGCTATGTGGCTTGGGGAAATCATTTAATTAATATTTCTGGGCCTCAGTTTCTTGCTCTATACAAAGATAACACTGTCTTTCCCCCAGAAGGCTGTGTCGGGCTTAACTGCATTGGTGTGTGCAGGGCACCCAGGGTGTTAGTTATTAATTACTGTTATTCTACTAGAAGAGGATGCCACTTTGACACGTCATCAGGGCACACAAAGCAGTGATTCAGGTCTCTCGCTCTCCTGCTCTCCCTCAGCAGTCAGCCATGTTCCTGTCATGCCAGACTACCACAGTGTTCTTCTGTCCTTGCCTCAAAGCAACATGACTTAGCCGGGGAGACCAGCACAGCTGGGTCTCAGTCCTACAACCAGCTAATATATCGCTTACAAAAAGACCTTTGTCTCCTTTATATAATTTGGATTGTTTGTTTGTTTGTTTTGAGACGGAGTTTCTGGAAAATCAGAGTTCCTGGCTTTTCTGGAACTCAAAGATCTGCCTGCCTCTGCCTCCTGAGTGCTGGCATTAAAGGTGTGAGCCACCACTGCCCAGCTATAATTTAGATTTTAAATGTCAGCACAAAACCAATGTATTGGGGTTGATATCCAGGGTGGTGATATTTGGAAATGGCAGAAGCTCTAAGAGGAGGGTACCAGTCACAGGTCTTCAGTCATTGGTTACATGGAACCCCATTTCTGTCCTTAACTGCTCTCTGGCTTCCTGGGCCTGGGAAGAACAACACCTTTAGGAAGTTAGGAAGCCAGCCAATCACACCCCTACACTTGTGTCAAAGCAAACGTTTTCTTTGTAAGTTGATTACCTCAAGATATTTGTCACCGCAACAGAAAAGTGACTAACATACTATATAAGTGGACAGTGAACCAACCACTCCCAGGGAACACTTCTAATAATCGGTCTCTATGCCCTACAGTACATATGGGATTTGCTCAGTAAATGTCTGTAGAGTGAGCAGAAAGAGGAACGATGGAGCCTGCTGGTGGAATAACCATCTCAGAAATGGGAGAACACTGGATAGTCTGGCTGGCGTGTGGAAGAAAATGCGTGAACTGAGAAGCAAGCATTGAGCATGGAGGACGCCAGGCTGGGCGAGCAGTGTCCGGGTGTGGAAATGTACATCTGACCCACGAAGGCCAGAAGAGCTCGACACATCCCCTAGCTGATGTAACAGGTGACTGTGAGCAATCCCATGTGGGTGCTGTCAACCCTACTTGGGTCCTCTGCAAGAGCTGTGTGAGCGCATCAACCTAACTTGATTCCTCTGCAAGAGCTGTATGTGCCTCAACCTAACTCGAGTCCTCTGCAAGGGCAAGTTTTGCTTTTCACATGTATTATCTTACTGATCTTTACGGCTGTGTCTTCTACCTCAACACTGGCAATTCATCTTGAATCACTCGAGTGCACCACACGTCAGAGCTATTAGAGAACAAAGCTACCTGCTCACAGCAACTTGCAAACGTCGCTCTGTGTCCATATCTAAAACTGGAGCGTGGATAAACTGGGCCATGTATTCAGAACTGGGAGAGAGGCGTGTTTGCATTCTGGTACAAGATAACGTGTTCCCGGACAATTATAACTCACAACAGCACGTGACAGAAACTGCCAGCTTCACTTTCCCACTAAAGCAGTTCTCTGAGGATTAGACAAACAGCCACAGCCCTTTCTCTGATTGTTGAAATCTGGTCACTTTGAATAACAGACATTCACAGAGCCAGAGCCGGGGACAGGCCACTGGGGGCACTGTCTCCGACGTGGGGCACTGGTGCGGCAGAGGATGTGTCTGTTGCTCATGGGATCAGCTTTCCACCCCACTCCACTCTGACAGGAAGAGAATTCAGTACCAGGGATACTTTAGCACACAGAAAAGATGAATAAATAAAGTCATTATCAAGATAAATAAAGACAACAAAAAGAGAAAATGGGGAATAATGGGGAGAGAGGGTTAAATGGGGAGGGGTGGGGGAGGAGAGGGGGAGCAGAGGAAAGGGAGGGTGAAGGGGTAACTAGTAGTAAAGACATTTAACAAAGTCATACTGAAACTTATTATTTTATAAGTTTCCAGGTATACACACACATGTACATACACACACAGAGATATATAATCTAATATTATATAATAATAATATGTAATTATATAACATGATATATAATATGTGATTATATAATTATATATAATAATGCAATATATTATAATACTATATTGTATATAATACATAATATAATAATAAAATATATTATATGAACACATATATTCACATATATAATGTATATATTACATATTCATATATAATATGAATTTAATTAGAGTTATCCTATACATAGGATAGTGCTTTTTCTGGACTCCATAGATTTGCTAAATAAAAATTCCACCCTAGCTGTAAAACACCTTCCTATACTGGCTGGTTTTTATGTTGACTTAACACCAGCTAAGGTCATCTAGGAAGAGGGAACCTCAATTTTAAAAAATGCCTCGATAGGATTAGCCTATAGCAAGTCTTTAGGGCATTTTCTTGATTGGTAAGTGATACGAGAAGGTATGCTTTGCTGTGGTAGGTGCCACCCCTGGGCTGGTAGTCCTGGCTGCTATAGGAAGGCAGGCTGAATAAGCCATAGGGAGCAAGCCAGTATGCCACATTGCTCCATCAGTTCCTGCCCCCAGGTTCCTGCCTTGATTTTCCCCAAAGCAATTTCCTCCCTAAGTTGCTTTTGGTCATGGTCATTTTATCACAGCCATAGAAACCCTAACTCAGATACTCCCTTGGGTATTCTAGAGATCCACTAAACAATACAGGCTGTTGTCCTTGCTTTCTGTTGTTGTGCTGGTTTGGTTTTTTGCCAGTTTGACACAGGCTAGGGTCGATTGGGAAGAGGGAACTTGAACTGAGAAAACAATTCCATCAAACTGGCATATAAACAGATCTGTGGGGGCATTTTCCTGATTAGCAATTGATGGAGAAAAGCCAAGTCCACTGTGTATGGTGCCCCCATGGGCTGTTGTTCCTGGGTACTGTGAGAAAGCAGGCTGAGGGCCTGGAGAGGTGGCTCAGTGGTTAAGAGCACCGACTGCTCTCCCAGAGGCCCTGAGTTCAATTCCCAGCAACTATATGGTGGCTCACGACCATCTGTAATGTGATCCGATGCCCTTTTCTGGTGTGTCTGAAGACAGCTACAGTGTACTTGTATACATAAAATAAATAAATAAGCCTTTAAAAAAAAAAGGCTGAATTATCCATTAGGAGTAAGCCAGTAAGCAAACCCCTCTGGGCTCCCTGCATTAAGCAGAACCTCTCTGTGCTCCCTGCATTAGCTCTTGACTCTAGGTTCCTGGCTGGAGTTCCTGCCCCGACTTCCCTCAGTGATGGACTGTCATTACATGGAAATATCAGACGACACAAACCCTTCGTTCTCCAGGTTGAATTTGGTCATGGTGTTTATCACAGCAATAGAACCCCAAATTATCACAACTGCTCACCAGAAATACTGTCCTATTTGGTGACAGGACATGGAGAAATCAAGCTAGTACTGATTGCTCCTTTGGTAACTAGCTTTCATAGTTCCAGAAAGTGCAGGAAGAGGAGTCATTCACATTCCTACACAGCTGTAACCTTGTGAGCTACAATAATGACTGGTGTGGCAAGATATGCCCGTGTGATCAATGGTGGCACTCCTGTCAACAAGCCACTTTCTGATCAGATTTAAGGCCCACTCCACAGGAAGAAACACATGTCCGCCTGGTACCTTAAATTTGGACAAGAACCCATGGTTGTGGAGTTCATAGATCAGGAGTATACCTACTGCTATCATTTTGCTAAATGGATACAATATCAACCTTACTCCAAAGATTATAGATTATAGGTTATATTATAGATCTATGGATTAGTGCAGATCTCTGGCCTCATCAGAGATGTTTCTTTGTGCGGTGAAAGGCAGTTAATACAGAAACTCACAACAGATCAGAAAGCAGAGAATAAGAAACTGTGGAATTCTCAGTCAAAATGGGGCCTCTACATCACACACTCACCAAAGCCCAGGGACTATCGAGGAAGAAGAGGTGGGAAAAATTTAAGAGCCCAGTGTTGGGGAGGATCTGCTCCTGGTAAAAGAGTGGCTCATGGATACCACAGGACCACTGCATCCACAGGCACCACAGGACCACTGTGCTCATGAGCTCATAGCAGCTGTAGTTGCCTGTACATGGCCATAAAATCAAGCCAGTCAACATTGCAGGGTAGACGGTGTGATGGTTTGTATATGCGTGGTCCAGGGAGTGGCCTTGTTGGAGGAAGTATGTCACTGTGGGCATGAGCTTTAAGACCTTCATCCTAGCTGCCCGGAAGCCAGTCTTCTAGTGGCTTTCAGATGAAGATGCAGATCTCTCAGCTCCTCCTGCACCATGCCTGCCTGGATGCTGCCCTGCTCCTGCCTTGATGATAATGGACTGAACCTCTGAACCTGTAAGTCAGCCCCAATTAAATGCTGTCCTTTATAAGAGTTGCCTTGGTCATGGTGTCTGTTCACAGCAGTAAAACCCTAACTAAGTCAAAGTCAGAGGGGCTCAGAAGCCTCCCAGTTGACAGTTGAGGAGCTATTGACAGTCAATGGCTTCTGGGAGAAAGTCAGATTGCTTTAAGGGTTGGCCTTTGCCTGGTCCCATCCAGCATGGGCAGACACAAGTTGGACTTGGAAGGTTATAAAGGAAAAAAACAAAAAAAAAAAAAACAAAAAAGAAGACATGGGATTGGGAGGGGTGGATCAAGGAGGCACTCTTGGAACTATGTGTGAGTATGATCAAAACATATTACATGCATGAAAATTTCAAATAGTTAATAAAAATACCATATTTAAATTGTATGTATGCGAAAGACAATAAGAAACTGCTGTTCAATTAACACAAACTTTTATATTCAGTTCAAAATGTATTATAGGCATGTATGAAAACTTCAAATAATTAATAAAAATATCATATTTAAATTGTGTGCATACTGAAGACAGCAAGAAACTGCTGTTCAATGACACACAAACTTCTACATTCAGTTATTTTAACTGAACAAATTCTTTCATGTTTGCTCTCTTATCAGTGTTTTAAAATCACAGCTAACACATTATTTTCCCAAGGCACAGTAAGTCCAGGCCAGCTTCATCTAGTATCTCTATTTTTACCAAGCCTCTTTCACTCCATCTTCTTGGCCTTACTGCCCAGTCAGCCTCAGGCAGACAACACAGGAAGGTGGCAGATCCACAGTGACCAGTTCATCCGGAATGGTGTGGTTCTGCATTCTGGGCTCTGCTTTTCTTTTAGTGTGGTATGATTTCAAATAGTACTATGCAGAGCCTGGAACCAGTCAAAAAAAAAGCTACAGATCACAATATTGTAACGTCGGGTAAGGCCACTCGGTCTTCTTACAGGTTTAAGAGCATCCACTGCTAAATATAGGTTCAGTGATATTGACTGCAGTCGTAACTGCATCACCATCCAACCACAGAACCTATCTTTCAAACCCAAAACTCTGCCCATCAACTAAGACCCCAGGACCTCATCATCCGCACCCTGGGTGGCTGCGGACTAACTGTCCACCTCTATGAATCCCACTGCCGTAGGAACTTCCGGTGAGTGGAGTCATGCGCACTTGCTGTCTGTGACGACGGCTTATTTCATTTACATAAAACAGGGCGGAGAGGTGGCTCAGTGGTTAGAGGCACGTGGGTTTGGCTTTCCAACAGCCCTATCAATTGGCTCACAACTTGTAGCTCCAGGTCACCTCGTGGACACACGAATGCACGAGCACATGCCCACCGAGAGACACCTATTCGTACACATCATACAAAATAAAAATTCTCATGATGTAACACGCACCAACAGATTCCACTTCCTTTAAGGTGAAGCGAGATTCCACTGCAGGCGTGTAACGCGTAGTACTGACCATCATCCTTGGGCAACGTGTGTATTGTTGCCACCTTCCGGGTGTGAACAGTGCTACCGAAAATGTAGGCGTTTAAGGATCTCTCCACATGCCTGCTTCTGGTTTCTCTCGTTTCAATTATAAAACCCGGAATAGAATAGCTGGTTCTTGAGGTAGTTCTATTTTTAATTTTTTTTTTTTTTTTTTTTTTTTTTTTTTTTGAGGAACTGTCAGACAGGTTTCCATAGCATTTGCGATTCCTAAGAGCAGTGCACAGGATTCTAGTTTTTCTACTTCCTCGCCAAACACACATCCTTTTTGGATTTTAAGTCATTTGGTTTGTGAGGTCTCTAATTCGCTCAGTGCACCACGTGATAGATACAGTGGACGACAATACAGATTCTGCCCTCAAGAAGCCTGCAGTCCACGTGAAACAGGGACAGAGAGTGATCGGTTAAGGGGAGCGGGGATGATAAAAAAAAAAAAAAAGGGTGGGAAGCTGAAAGCCAGGGCGGTAAGAGGCTGTGTCTCAGAGCTCTCCCTACAGTCTGTGTGTTCTGTGGCCACACGGAGGCAGCAAGGGAAACCACTGGGTGGACTTTGATGTGTAACATAGTTCACAAGTTTAAACATACATTGAGGGGTTGGAGAAATGACTTGGTGGGTAGAAGCATTTTCTGTTCTTACAGAGGACAGGATCTAAGTTCCCAGCACCCACACCATGACTTAAAACCGTAACTACAGTCTCAGGGGATCTGGTGCCCTCCTCTGGTCTCTGCAGGAACTGCATGCACATGGTGCCCTACAACACTCCCAAATATATTTTTATTTACGAGAAGTGGGCTCTCCCGCTATCCTTGGCCAAACATGATGTAACATGTTGGATGGGTAAGAGGCCCTCACATGGACTAACACATGAATGGCTGGGAACAGAGGACTAACTGGCAGCAAGAGGGTCAGCCCAGTGTGATGTTTTAAAAGTACAAGTGCTAGCTTGAGAGCTATGCAGTCCAGTGCAATGGCCACCAGCCATGTATGACTAACACACAAGAAATCTGGCTGCTATGAACTGAGTTCTCACTCCGTACGGAGCCTTGGTTGTCCTGGAACTCACTATGTAGACAGAGCTATTCTCAGATTGGAGATCTCCGATCTCTGCCCCCTGAGGGCTAGGATGAAAGGTGTGTACCACCATGCCCAGCTTGGACATACGTTTTTATGTACCGTCATAAGTAATTTACATTCAGGCTTGTGGCCCAGGCCTATAACCCCAGCACTTGGGAGACCGAAGCGAGAGAATCTTGAGTTCCAACCCCGTCTATACTGTGTAACATGGTGAGACTGTCAGAAATGAAAACAGTGGAGTTGCTTTATTTGCCTTATAATATGCCTCCAAGAAGATGTAAGATGACCTACAAGGCTTACACTGATTTAACTGGGCAGTGCCCCCAAGCTCCCACCAGCATACCACATCTGATGCTTTCCTCACACGAAATTATCACTTGAATCACATCCTAATTATTCTTAACACACAACAAAATATTCTATCAGTTAAGCAAGGAAACAATGACCACTTCTTTATAGAAACCGCAGCTCACACAGAGAAATCTGATATCGTACCTTGTATTATTTTAAATCACATTTGTTTCTCACTGGCTGATCTTAAATCGTCACCCCAACATTTAAGTGATGGTTTAAATTGTTCGCTTATTTATATCACTTAACCCATTTTAAAACAAAATCTAATCTGTCTGTATGAACTCTTTCCACTATACACTCACTGCCTGCCAGCATAGCATATATGTCACTTCAGAGAGTTCATTACTTAACGTCGTCATTACTGTTTAGAACTTTTAAAACTTAAATAGGGGACTGACGGTTTCAACCAGGAATTGGTTCCACATTAAGAGCAAAGGAATTGCTTGTATGTATATGTGTGTGTGTGTGTGTGTGTGTGTGTCTATCTGTGTGTACAAACACATAATTATTGCAATTCTCTTAGCAAATGAGATATATTAAAATGGAATGGGATTCTGATTTTATTTTATGAATTTACCTTTTAATATAATTTATGTGTATCCCTATGTCCATGTGTGGGTATGGGCACACACATGCAGGTGCATTTGGAGTCCAGAAGGGGGCATCAGATCCCTCAGAGCTGGAGATTTGGGTGGCTGAGACCCACCTGGTATGGGTGCTGGTAAGAGAACTCAGTTTCTCTGCATGATCAGTACACACTGAGAGCTGCTGAGCCATCTCTCGGTACTTGTATTTAATATCAGACGGCGGGTTCTTAAATTCTTTTACTAATGAGACTAAGAACCTCAGGAGGAGAATCCTAATTTCCTGTCACCAGGATGGGACTCTCCAAAACTTCTGATTGCATCAGAAATGACAAAAGGGATGGGCACGGACATGTTAGAAAGCTTTCCGGTTAGAAAAGGTAATGGTAGAACAACGGTTTGGTTCTGGGTCCTAAGATGTCAACTCAAGATGGCCGGGAACAATTTCACAGCCACAAAAGCCAGGATCCCCTGAAATTCTCTGTAGTGTGTGATGGAACAAACCAATAATATCACGTGAAAGAAGAGGTTCAAGACTATCAGTGGCTACCTAGTGAGTCTGGGTCCAGCCTGGGCTGCATGAGACCTTGTCTCAAAAACGAAACAAAACAACTCCCCTACACACACACACACACACACACACACACACACACAAATTTCTAGTAAATATACTCAGGCATTTCCTATGTACCTGGGTTCTTTTAGCCAGACTTATTCCTATCCAGTCTTTCTTCTGCATGCCCCGTGCCATTTATAAACACTTAACTATTGTGTTGTGCAGGAATGCACTTGAAAACAGAGCAAGCAGGCTGGGTGTGGCGGCACATACCTGTAATCCCAACATTTGGGAGGTGGTGGCAGGGGGATTGGCAACTCTAGATCATTCTCAGTTACACAGAAGGTTAGTCTGGGCTTCATAAGGTCTTGTCTCAATAATACATACATACATACATACATACATACATGCATACACACATACATACATACATGCATACATACATCTAATAAGGCACAGATGAACAATTTGAGAATAATTTTCAGCCAATTGAGACTTATTTTCTATGTTTTTTTGTTTGTTTGTTTGTTTGTTTTTTGGGTTTTTTTTTTTTTCGAGACAGGGTTTCTCTGTATAGCTCTGGCTGACCTGGAACTCACTTTGTAGACCAGGCTGGCCTCGGACTCAGAAATCCACCTGCCTCTGCCTCCCGAGTGCTGGGATGAAAGGCATGCGCCACCACGCCCAGCTATTTTCTATGTTTTAAAAATCTAAACACACACATATCTATAGGTACACACCTATCCATAAATTAAACTCACAGACAGACAGGTTCATAGGCTGTATGCACACATCCATACTACTCATAGCCTGTAATCTATTTAGCTCTTAAGGGAGTAAAAAAGAATCCTATCAGCACAGAGGTACTCAAAGGCTATGCTCGCCCACGGTGAGGACTCATCACGGGATGGGGAGGGGGCGTTAAGTTTCAGGGCTCGATATCAGCTCAGAGATCCCCGATTCCTCTCCTACTCTGGTGGAGCTGCAGGGTAAGGCTAGTTCTCATTATCTAACTTAGCTTCAGGTTTCTGCAGCATCTCAATTCCATTTGTTACTTAATCTGCAGTCAATTAAACCCCACTTAAGCTAAAGACTAGGCTATATTTGTAAATATGCGCAGCTGTCAATTCTGGCCACGATTAGAGACATTGCTCTCTGCAAACAGCATCTTCCCCAGATCGACACTGTATTTAGCACAGATAAAGACACCAACAGGCATTACCACAGGGATTCTATAGGCCTCTCTAAAACACCTGAAATACAAGAGAAAGCATTTACCACCACTTAAGATAAAAGGCTAGTGCCCTGCAAATACTGTAAAACACCAGATGAGTTTAAACCCAGAATTTGAGCGGAGTTTGTTGACATTTCACCTACCGCTAGGGCTAGGATTTTTGTTTACTCCTCAAAGCAGTAGAGCGGAGATTCATGCCTCTGATTCAGAAGTGGCTGAAAACTATTTAAAAATAGTCAGGGCTGCTTCCTAAAATAGATTTTTTTTTCCCCCATCTGACTGGAAACAGAGGGTCCCTGTAGATTTGTCCGTATTAGCAAGGGAAAATAAAAAATGAGTCTATCTCAGAGTTAAAAATTCAAACGAGCCTTCATTTTTCTAGCATGCAGAATTTCCTAGTACACGATTAACAGACAAAAATGTTAACCTCACTCACTCAACAATGTATTAGTGGATGAAGAGGGGGAAAGACTTAAGAGTCCCATTTTAAACGCAGCGACTGAGACAGAATCAGTCTAGGGACCTCAGCCTGGGGACTTATGGACACTAAGCATGCATCCTGCCACTGAGCATCCGATCCCATCACAGATGGTGTGATGCCACCATGTGGTTGCTGGGAATCGAACTCAGGACCTTTGGAAGAGCAGCCAGTGCTCCTAACCCCTGAGCCATCTCTAGCCCCACACCAAGACCTTTTAATGTTTTTTTTTTTCCCTGATTTGTTTTTGTTTTGTGTGACAGGCTTTCTATGTGTAATAGAGCCTTAGCTGTCCTGGAACTCACTCTGTAGACCAGGCTGGCCTCGAACTCAGAGATCCACCTAACTCTGCCTCCCGAGTGCTGGGATTAAAGGTGTGCTCCACCACTGCCCGGCCTCTTTTAATGCATCTTTAGTCTTATCAATGAGAGCAACTCAAGAGTTAAGAATCTCACAGGCGATTTAGATGCCTCAGGCTTTTCTTTGTTCTATGCAATAATGCGGCGACTCTCCTCTATCTATCATTTGTCTGTCTGTCTGTCTGTCTGTCTATCTATCTATTTATCACCTATTTCATGCTCATGGTATGCAACTGGAGAGAACTGATGTTGCAAATTCTTTGATGCCCTGACATCACTCAGAGGATGGCTCATAACTGAATAAAAAGGATAGAGTGCAGACAATATTGTATGACTCTCTGAAGCATCAATTAGGAATGTCAGTATCTCAAACTAATTGTCATTTAAAAAAAAAAACCAACAAAATAAAAAGACCCCTTTTGGCTCCCATGGTCATTTCTGGTAACATCCTCACCCCACTTCCATAACCAAGACCTGAGATATTTTCTGTGCTCACTGCCATTTTCTGCCATTTTCCTCCTTGTATTTTACTGAATGTTCAAGGGAGAGCTCCCCCCCCCAGGCCCCCACACCCCCACTCTCTATTTGTTAGCATTTGGCTCTTGGCAAACAGTTCTACTTTCATTCCCACTAAACAAGGGGTGAGGGGTTTCAAGATATTAAGGTTTCTACCCTGGAACCGTACTAAAAGGCAGGGCCTAACCTGGGTTTTCCCAGACATGCCTAGCTGCATGCTGAAGGCATACATAGTGATGCCACTAGAGGACTCATAGTCGAGATCCCAAAGCGACCCAACCGCCCTCCGGTGGGTTGGTGGGTTACCAGGACGGAGCATCAACAGACTCCCCTACCTGGAATGAAGACGGAGCATGCGTTTCAAAAATTTCTTGGGTAACTCCAGGTTGCAGGATTGCTGTGAGCCCCGAAAGATATCCTGGACCCTCTGACTCCGCTTGCAAGGTTGATGCAGACATAGCCTTCGAGACTATTACTGGTATTACTGCTTGAGAAATACTGGATCCCACTGTTGGCCGACAATCTGCCTTCTTCGTGATCAGTCTAGTTAAGTTCTCCGGCCCACCCAAGGTGTCCACCCGCCCTGTCTCTTCATCCGGCCGAATCTGCCTCCTTGGTCTCTGAGTTCTCTATTCAGAGTAGCTCATCAGCAATTCAAAGGTAACCTGACCAAGATTGTTGTCTAAGACTCGCCTGGGACTTTCCTGGGAGGCTGCTCAGTCCTGTTACCTGACTCCTACCCACTGTCTTAGATTTGCCCTTCTGGCCACGGAGCCTCAATCCCACTGAAGGAATTTCTACTGATCGCTCAATAGTGCTCTTAAATAAGTCACCATTCTTCTGGAGGCCACAGAAGAAGAGCACTTCCAGGTTTCTGATTCCTTTGCTCTGCCCTAGAATCCTGGGGACACAGAGGCAGCGCGGGCGGGTAGTCCCACAGTGACCCCTCCCCCATTTCACTTTCAGGCTCAGCTGCCAGGTAGTTACTTAATAAGAATAAGAGCATTCGATCGGGCTTTACCTTTGACAGTGTATGAATATAATCAAGTCTGGGCTTTGTGGCTTGTTCCTATTATCCCAGCTTGGGAGGCTGAGGCAGGGGGATGGCTATGAGTTTGAGGCTAGGCTGGGCCATTCCCAGTCCAGTCTGGACTACAGACTGTCAAGAGCAAAATTAAATAAATACAATCAATACTGTGGAGTATGACCTACTGCACAATATCTAAATGTTGGGTGAATAGCTTCTTTAAAAAGTGACGGCCCCAGAGGCTCCCAGAGCCTCACGAGATTGAGATTGCTCTGACAGGCTTAACAAGGGCACAATCGGTACAAGAATCTACAGACGATGACCTGCAGGCCTGGACGTACCTTTTGTTTTTCAAACTGGAAGGCAAGTGTCACACAGATGAGAGAGTTCTACAGGAGGGTCTGGAGAAGAGGGGAGGCAGACTCGATCTTTGCAAACCTAGGCCAGAAGTGACTTGATGCAGCCGATGCTAAATGATAGGAGACAGATGGATCCTTATTTCCTATGGGCAACTCCTCTTGGAACCCACCGTTAGAGCCAAGGTGGTTTTACTTTTATTTTATTTTATTTTATTTTATTTTATTTTATTTTATTTTATTTTATTTTATTTTTGTATGTCTCTATTCTTTATGTCCTTACAGGGATTTTTTAATTATAGCAAGGCTCAAAGGCTTTATGGATTCCAATACCTTTGTCTCACAGGTAAGAACACAGATGCACGTCACCTGACCAGTCTCTCACCAAGAACAGGGCCAGGCAGGAGCTACAAGGTTGGAGTCCAGAGGTCAGCTGCGCATCCCAGACTTTTCTGTTATCGGAGAGTTGTCCTGTTCTGTGAAGTTCCTCATCTCAACAGGCATGTTCACCCTCTCTTGGTCAAATTGCCAAGGCCCTCCTGTTCAATTATTTTTCTGCATTCTTCATTTATTTTTATTTTGTATACGGGTGTTTTGTCTGCATGGATAGATGTTCACTTATGCGTTTCATGTGTGCAATGCCTAGTGCGGTTAGAAGGACAGTGCAGAGCCCCTGGACCTGGAGTTACAGACAGTTGTCACCTGCCATGTGGGTACTGGGAACTGACCCTGGGTAAGTCCAGTAGCAGCAAGCAAGTCCTCTTAGCCAGTGGACCATTTCTCCATCCCAGTAGCCTTCAGTACCTTGTTTCATGTCACCCCCCTAAAACCCCCCATGAGCAGGCACACACCTTCTGGACTCTGCACACCTCCCACCCTGTGGATATGCAAATTTCACACAGGGTGGAGTTTAAGAAGGTGGGTGGCACCGCCTTACATTTGAGAAGGCAGGGTTGCTCATCTCCTCGTCCTGTTTTATACACCGTGTTCTGGGCTGATTCAGTCAGCTTAGTTTCTTCAGTTCAACCTGAAACTGTCACATCTGTGCATAATTAAATGGCTCTGGTTTTCTCCCTGAGGCAGGCGGCCTCTGGTTTCCCTTCAATACAATCTGGCTGGACTGGTTTCCTGCTTCCCCAGAGGGTGCAGCCCAGCCTCCAGCTGTATCTCCTTCACCCAATACTGCAACTGTTTCAATCCTTCACTTTAGTTCTGTATGGATGCTTTCCCGTTCACATCTCTTTGCCCTCCCCCCTTTGTTGTTGTTTTTTGTTTGTTTGTTTGGTTTTTGGTTTTTGGTTTTTCGAGACAGGGTTTCTCTGTATAG
>NC_034612.1:40272731-40282096 GCF_900095145.1 Mus pahari | reverse complement strand
CTCATTCTGTAGACCAGGCTGGCCTCGAACTCAGAAATCTGCCTGCCTCTGCCTCCCAAGTGCTGGGATTAAAGGCGTGCGCCACCACACCCGGCTGACCTCCCCGCTTTGGTTTCCAGAGTCTTACTTCTCTTTCCCTCTGGGCTCACTTCTCTTTTGACTCAATGTCGTTCCCAAAGTTTCTCTCTCGAATCTCCGCACTGTTCCCATCGTGTGGCCCAGTCTTTGCTTCACAGGGGTACTTTAGCCGTTTGGACAGTGGTCTATCCTGCACTAGCTTGCTTCGGCGCGTTCTATGGAGGAAGAGTATCATCCCGGCTGGACATGGGAGCATACACTTGCACTCTCAGCAGTAAGAATTCAGAAGCAGGAAGATAACAGTCTGACGCTAGCCTGGGCTATGTGGTAAGGCCATCTGAAAATGCAAAAGGCTGACAGTGTAGGTCAGTTGTAGGTGGCTTGCATGACATGCTCAGGTCCCTGGCTTCAATCCCTAGCACCGAAGAGAATAAAACAAAAAGGCTGAAAACTGGGAAATACTCTCAAACTCAGAACACAGAGAAATCTAAGACCTACCCCTCCCCACAGAGCAGAAATGACGTCACTGTAGGTGCTGAGAGCTGGGACATGGCCTCAGTTCAGGTGGGTGCTGAACAAGAAGGAGCTAGACGTCAGCTTCCTGGCCTAGTTCCCTGCCAGTCCACCTCAGTGGAGAACGCAGCCCCAGATGCCATATCCCACTTCACGACAGGTCCTCCCATCTAACGGAGATCTTTCACTGTATCTTCTCACTCTGTGGAGGTGTGAATAGGGATGGCCCCCATCGACTCATGTAATTGAGTGCTTACCCCATAGGGAGTGGCACTATTAGGAGGTGTGGCCTTGTTGGAGTAGGTGTGGCCTTGTTGGAGGCCTGTGGGGATGGGCTTTGAGATCTCCTTTTTTTTTTTTAAGATTTATTTATTTATTATATGTAAGTACACTGTAGCTGTCTTCAGACACACCAGAAGAGGGAGTCATATCTTGTTGTGGATGGTTTGTGAGCCACCATGTGGTTGCTGGGATTTGAACTCAGGACCTTCGGAAGAGCAGTCAGGTGCTCTTACCCGCTGAGCCATCTCACCAGCCCCTTTGAGATCTCCTATGTTCAAGTTGCACCCAGAGTGGCTCCCAGTCTCCTTCTGCTGCCTGTGAATCAAGCTGTAGAGCTCTCAGCTCCTTCTCCAGCACCACGTCCACCTAGATGCTGCCATGCTCCCCACTATGATGATAATGGGCTAAATCTCTGAAACTCTGAGCCCCACTAAATGTTTTCCTCTTTTAAGAGTTGCCGTGGCCATGGTGTCTCTTCACAGCAGTAAAGCCCTAACTAAGACACACACCAAGTGTTCCCTCTGACCACTTATTCAGAGACACAGCTGTGATTCTGTCGGACATTTGGAACCAACATATTTCCACAGTTTCTTGAGTGGTCCTCACTCAGCTTGGGGTTCGCCAAGTAACTGACAAATGAGGACTGCACCACTCCCCTGAACGGGCTCCTTGAATCCCATTGAGGTTGGCCTCAATTAGCATCTCCCATGTTTAAATACTACCGTCATGAATAAACACACAGAACAGCAAATGATTGGGAAACCGAAATAGCCTAGGAATTTCATGTTTTCGGGCAAGACGATTTTAGGTCATTTGCACCATGTATCCAGTATGATGGGAAACCTTCCAAAGCACCGGGTTAAATACAGAGGGGAAGAGCTAAGAGGACACCTGCCAGCTAAAGCAGGAACCCCTGTGCTGTTTCCAACTGTCAGACTTATTAACTGTGGGTACATGACTGACAGGCACGTAGCATACGTCAGTCCTGAGAGTTACACCTGCTGCTGGAGGCTCGGGTCATCAGCTACACCTCTGTCATACTAGCCCTCCCACGACTCCATTAAGGCTGCGGCGAGAAACGAATCGTTACCTGGACTGGACCTTGCTTCAGCCGCTTGAACGCACATGGCCCAGGGCACTGATTCCCTTAGAGCTGGAGTTACGGAGGTCATAAAGGCACCCAACAAGGGCGCTGGGAACCAACCAGGCCCCCTGTAAGAGCATTGCTCTTAACCAACGATCAATCTCCCTAGCTACTTAATATACTTATTTCTGCTTATTATTAGAAATACTAGTTAAAATGCTTAAATATTTTAAAACATTCTTGTCGTTATCATAGTCCTTCATATACATTAACGGTGCCAACAAAAATATAGCTATAGGGCTGGAGAGATGGCTCAGCGGTTAAGAGCACTGACTGCTTTTCCAGAGGTCCTGAGTTCAGTTCTCAGCAACCACGTGGTGGCTCACAGCCATCGGTAATGGGATCCGATGCGCTCCTGTAGTGTGTGTCTGAAGACAGCTACAGTATATGCACATACATTAAAAAATAATTAAATCTTAAAAAAATATAGCTATAGACATAGTTTTACAGTATCTCAGGATACTTGTAGTAGCATAATTATCTAACACTTGTATCATTATTATCAGACTTCAAAAAATAACAAAGTAACCATGGCAAGATTTCTATTTTCTGTGTGTGCATGTAGGTGTGTATGCATGTTAGTTAGTGGGGGGGGGAAGGCTGGAGGAGGGAGAGAGAACACAAGTGAGCATGGCATGTATATATTTGCAGAAGTTAGAAGTTCATAGAGTAACCTAGGCTGGCTGGCCACTAAGTCCCAGGAATCTTTTGGTGTCTGCCTCTCCAGCACCTGGGCTACAGCACAAGCCACCATGCCTATTTCAAGTGACTTCTGGGAATCGAACTGACAGCCTCATGCATTTTTTTTTTTTTAACAAGATTCACTCCAGTTGTTAGAACCCCCACCCACACAGGCATCATCTATATGCAAAAAAGGATACTTTTAAATTAATTTTTTATGTTGGCATACAAAGTAATGGGGTTCATTATGCTATTCTGTACACAGGAGCATTCGTTTTTGCAAACTATCTCACTGATGCACTTCGTATTTCTACTTCAGTCTACTTCATTGTTTTAACTACCCTTGACTTACAGAACTAATTTTCTGATCCTTCAGTGAGTTAACTTCATTCTCGTGAATGAAGTTTGGGGCTGGAGAGGTGGCTCAGTGGTTAAGAGCACTGGTAGCTTTCCCAGGGGACCTGGGTTCCACTCAGTACCCATATGGTGGCTCACGATCGGCTCTAACTCCAGTTCTAAGGATCTGCGCTCTCTTCTGGTCTTTATGGGCACTGCACACGTGTGGTGTGCAGACATGTATGCAGGCAAAACACTCACATACATTAGATAGATGGATGGATGGGTGGGTGGACAGGTAGACAGACATAATAAAATTTTAAAAAGGATGAAATTTGAACTCTGGAGCACACAACTTTTTAAATTCTGGAAGTAGTAATTCAGAGACATCTACCAGACTTGAAGAGTACCGGCCCCTGAGCAGTTGGGGCCTCTGGCAGCCCAAAGAGGAACTTGAGCGGTGTGGGGTACACTTCACCCATCTTTCTAGGAACAATGGCCTCCTGATTAATGGCACTGCAAGCTACTCATTGAAACTTGGCTTTGCAAAGTTCGGCCTTGATCCGGTTATTGAGGTCGGATTTCCTGTTTACATTGGACTCGGTGCATTAGCTTATTTTCCCCACTGAAAAAAAAATACCTCGGAAAAGAGAAATAGGTGAATTGAAGCACAAACCCAGATTCCCAGCATCAGGTAAAAGTACACTCCGGCAAAGACACCAGATGCGGTGATGGCAGGGGAAGAAAGACAGCTTCCTGTATTTTACAGCCCTTTGCTGATAGTAAATCACAAGGAAATTAACTTTAAAACAATCCTTTGGTACACAAAGAACGTTATCACTTTTTAAAAAGTGAAAGCCTATTTGCACACTAACGCGCTGGATTTGCTTGTACGTCTAACATAACATAATATAATATAACATAATATAATACAAAGTCATATCAATCTGATATTTACACGCTGATTGACAAAAAAAAAATCTATATATATATATATAGATTTAAATGTCTCTGCCTTCGGTAATGAAACCACTGTTCCTATAAGGACAGAGATCTTTGCCCATGCAGTAAAAACAGGTGATTCATAACACACAGCAGCCTCAAATCCAAGCTGGGGTGTTTCAGGCACTGTCTCTCGGCACTGCATGTCATGATGTCACAGCCAGTGCCCCGTGTTCCGCACCAAGGCTGTGACAAAGTCACCAGAAGCAGCACCGGCCAGTTCTGCCCCAAACGCCAGACTCACTCTGCCTTTGGTTTGGAATTAAATTTTGGCCATTGTATATGCAGAAATATTTTACTGTTGGACAATCGTTTGCCACCTGCACATTCGGTTCTGTGACATCGCCCGCCCCCTGTCTGTCCCCTTGTGGGGTTGTGACCCTCAGGAGGGGAGATGCTTTGTATTAGCAGAGAAGTGAGTGGACCCTGTGGTCAGAGCATAGTTGAAGAGTGAGGGCCTTGAGGACCAGAGAACCTCACGTTCTCCTAGAATTACCAATCAGCATGCAGGTTGTCTTTGAAGGCAGTTGTCCACAATATTGGGTTATTATGACAAACCCACGGTCTGTTTGTAGGAGTATAACCAATAAAGATTATTTGGAAAAGGGACTGACGGGGGCTGGAGAGATGGCTCAGCAGTTAAGAGCATTGCCTGCTCTTCTAGAGGTCCTGAGTTCAATTCCCAGCAACCACATGGTGACTCACAGCCATCTGTAATGAGATCTGACGCCCTCTTCTGGTGTGTCTGAAGACACTACAGTGTCCTTATATAAATAAAATGAATAAATACATCTTTAAAAAAAGAGAAGGGACTGTCAAAATGGCCCGGTGGTGAAGAGTGCGTGCTGTTCTTCTGGAGGACCCAGGGAACCCGGAACCCACCTGCATCGTGAGGTTTACAATCACCTGTAATTCCTCCTCCGGGAGGCCTAATGGCCTCCGCGCATGTTCTGAACTCTCTCCCCCCCACCCCCCCAAATAAAGAGAAATCTTAAATAATCAGTCAGTCAAATAACAACAACAACCCAAGCAGGTTATTTAAAAGCGAAATGACTAAGCTGTGGGCTTTACACGTCAGTTTTTGTAAACAACAGGTGTTTTTCAGCCAACAGTTTTAAGTTCCTTCGGATGCACAAGGCAACCGAACGGGCAGCGACAGCTTTGCAAGCCAAGAGTTTACAGCGCCCTGGGGCACATCCTCCGTGCACAGGGAATCCCACTGCCATCCTCACGGGCACTCACAGGAGAGATACTTAATGACAAACTCTTGTCGACTAAAATGTTATTCCGGAAACACCACAAGATACTCCTGTGTTTTCTGTCCCCAAACATAACAACTAGGGTAAAGGTCCCAAGCGCTGAGTTCTGTGAGTCGGTCCCTTTTCTTTTTCTAGCACACATATTTAATAAATCTTCTTCATCAAGCAAGGAGATAACAAACCAAATAAATATAGTTCATGTGGGGGAGAGGGCAGAAAACAAGCCTGATGTTTTCCCTAGCTTCTGGATGCGAATATTGTATTTCTAATTATAGAGTCACAGTTGGGCTGTTCTGAGGCTGAAATGTAAAATGAGTGAGGAGACGTTGTTTCCTGCGTGAAGCCGCGTTGGATCGTTTCCTGAAGGGAAGTATCGCTGGCTTTTCTTTCGTTCCCTATCAAGATACAAAACATGATGCCTTTCCCCTTAATGATTTGGGTTTCCAGGTAGTCACATTAGAAATGCAGAAACACAATACATGGCCCGTTGCCGACAACTCAGCCTAGCCTGGCTGATGAGAGAGTCTTCCTGGAGTAATTGCCAGAGCCATTAAGATGTCACTGACACACGTGTGAGCACCTCTAAACATCATTCTGAATCTGACTTGTCTTCCCCGTTGGTCTCATTGAGACATTATAATTAAAACTTGTGTGCAGTGATAGAGATGAACTCAGCAGACAAGTGGCATCGTCTATGTAAGTTCACGTTCCTGACTGTCAAGAATGGCACCCAGAGCCAGGCGGTGGTGCAGGCCTTTAATCCCAGCACTTGGGAAGCAGAGGCAGGCGGATTTCTGAGTTCAAGGCCAGCCTGGTCTACAAAGTGAGTTCCAGGACAGCCAGGGCTATAGAGAGAAACCCTGTCTCAACAAACAAACAAACAAACAAACAAACAAAGAATGGCACTTGGAGATGCGCACGACTCTTGCTCAGACCTTGGTCTTTGCTGGCCTGGGCTTTTCACTCCACCTAAATGGCTCACCCACTCAGGGCACTGCCCACAGACTCTCGTTTGCTCCTTATAACAAACCTGTGAAACAGGCACCATAATCTCTATTTTTTTTTTAAGACAGGGTTTCTCTGTGTAGCCTTAGCTGTCCTGGAACTCACTCTGTAGGCCAGGTTGGCCTCAAACTCAGAAATCTGCCTGCCTCTGCCTCCCAAGTGCTGGGACTAAAGGTGTGCGCCACCACGCCCGGCTGTAATCTCTATTTTTTTTAAAGGGCCAAACACAACCCACCACACGTGCCAGGTTTGTGTGAAGGAGCTGGGGGTGAGATTAGTCACTGAGCAGAGGAAAAGACTTAGCATGGTCTGTTCGGGTTCTACCATTGGCCAATGTGACTCTTCTGTGCTGGCCTCTTCATTCCACAGACCAAGGGCCACACTTGTCCCGGTCAGTTCTCTTGTCAATGTGACACAAGCTGGAGTCATCTGGGATGAGAGGACCTCAGTTAGGAAAATGCTCCCAGCCTATCGGCATGTAGGCAGGTCTGTGGGGGCATTTTCTTGGTTAGTGATTGGTGTGGGAGGACCCACATGTGAGTGGAGTCACTCCTGGGCAAGTGGGTGGTGTAAGAAAGTAAAACTGGGCAAGTGGAGAAGAGCAGGCCAGGAGGCAGCTCTCCTCTGTGGCCTCCGCATCAGCTCTTGCCTCCAGGATCCTGCCCCGACTTCCCTCGGTGACAGATTGTTATCAGGACCTGTAAGCTGAGATGAACTGTTTCTTTCCCAAGTTGCTCTGGGTCACTGTGTTTCCTCACAACTACAGAAACAGAACTGACACTGAACTCTGGAGAAGAGTGGGTGGCCGGGAACGCACCTCAGTTTGTCTGCAATAACACTTGCACTGGTGACCGTGACAGAGGGGGCTGCCTCCCGTCCCTGCTGTCAGAGTCCAGTCCCACTGGGGAGAGATTGCTATACTGTAAATCCAAGGGCAGCTTGACTGAGACATTTGGCAAATCGCAAGAAAGTCAAAGTCACCAATGGTCACACTTGCTCTGGATGGGACAGAATAGACTGAGCTGAACAAGAAAGTCAAACTCTGTACTGTAACCCAACCTAAGAAGGGAAAGAAATGGCTTGTAATTATCCCGAGCACACGTGTGAGCCAGAAAGACAAGCACCTACAGTCCCCGACTCAGAGCGGTTAAGAGACCTAAATTACCTGGTTTGAGTTTGCCAAGCAATAAGATTTATTTATTTATTATTTAATGCATGTGAGTACACTGTAGCTGTCTTCAGACACACTAGAAAAGGGCATCGGATCCCATTACAGGTGGTCGTGAGCCACCATGTGGTTGCTGAGGATTGAACTCGGGACCTCTGGAAGAGCAGTCAGTGCTCTCAACCGCTGAGCCATCTCTCCAGCCCCAGCGATCAGTTTTATAAAACAACTGTCCGGACTCTGGGTGACTGGCAGGCACAGTGGAAGAAAGAAAAATGAAGACTGAGAGACTCTAGTCTAGAACTGAGCAGTGGTGCAAAATTTCAATGCCACCCAAGGACTAGAGCGAAAGCTGCCATCACAAACATGCCTCCTCCTCATGTGGGCAAAAGGGTTTTCACAGGACAGCATCTCAGTATGCGCCCCAAGCCACTGCTGCAGGACCGTATTGGAATGTTAACCGAGCGAGCCACGGATGTCTAACGTCTTACATTCTGAACTACATCTGCTCATAATACTGAAAAAGCATGAGACAGAATAAGTAATTTAAGAGGCATAAGAAAAATATGGACAGACCGTTCCTATTCCATCAAAGAATTAATCAACTGGAAAGAAATAAAGATGACTCGTTCTGTTGTCAACTATGTACCGGGAAAGGCAAGTTCTTTGGGGATAGATGCATACACCAAGCCTCAAGTGGTTTAATTCGTGGCCAGTACCTTATATCTGAGAGACACACAACTCTGTGCAGACCCAACACACTCTCTCTGCTCATGAGAATTGTGGAGTTATCCTAACGACGATGTGAGCTCTCCAGCTCTGTTGATTTCCTGCTGTGTGAGTTCAGTTCCCACCTTTGGTTCTTGCTTTGGCTTCCTGTTAGCTAACTGGTAAGCTAAAATAATCCTTCCCCACCCTGCAATCCACTTTTGGTCAGTGTCGTTTCACGGTAACAGAATCAAAGGAAGAGAGAGAGAGTGTGTGTGTTCGAGCCAAATGGAGCTCCCCTCGCACAGAGCCTCACACAAGCAAATGCCTTTGCAAAAACCCAGAAACCTCACTCAAGTTCCCAGATAAGACGCAAGAACAGACCCAAGAGTTCAAAAGCTCGGCAGAAATCAGCCAACTAACACCAACGGGAAACCAAGTCTCCAAGGATTTCCCTCTAAAAGAGTCTTGGCTATAGCAGTGACATTGGATGAATAGAATAGCCTCCAAACTGAATGCTGCTTGATTTTATTCCCTTTTCCTGGAACATGATACCGGCTCAGGTCTTCACTGACAAGTGTGTGGTCCAATAAAGAACAATACCCAGGCTCTTGCTCGAGGTCTAATTGGATGGGAAATGGGCATGTTCATGACTCCACTGGATTTTGATACACACTATTTCAGAAAAAAAAGTCATTTAAAAAGATCCATTGCTTTATTTTTATGTAGATGTAAGGGCTTGTGTGTCTGTGCCCTGTGTGTGTGCTGGTGGCCTTGGAGGCCAGAGGAGGGCATCACATACCCCTGGAGCTAGAGTTGTAGGCAATTGTGAGCCACCCGGAACTCAACCCCCATCCAGACCCCTGAGCCATCTCTCTAGTCCCCAGACTCAACATTTCCTAAATGGAGGTTCCATTTGTGTCATTCAATGTCACCCTACGTCAATGCTCATATGGAAGTCACAGCCCAAATAAAAATGAAATAAATGTGATCAGGTCTGTCTTAGTCAGGGTTTCTTTTTCTTTTTCTTTTTCTTTTTCTTTTTTTTTTTTTTCCAGACAGGTTTTCTCTGTATAGCTCTGGCTGTCCTGGAACTCACTTTGTAAACCAGGTTGGCCTCAAACTCAGAAATCCACCTGCCTCTGCCTCCCGAGTGCTGGGATTAAAGGCGTGCGCCACCACACCCGGCTTA
>NC_034612.1:40237312-40271476 GCF_900095145.1 Mus pahari | reverse complement strand
GGGGGAGGAGTAGGAGGAGGAGAAGGAGAAGGAGAAGGAGAAGGAGAAGGAGAAGGAGGAAGCAGCGTACCACCACCAGCTGGGTTGCAGTTCTTACATTTTGGAGTTCTCTGAGCCCTTAGTCAAGATACTGGACAGGGAGGGCATCCAGCTGGTATTGGCCACCACTCTGAACTGTTCGGGCCTGAGGCACTGTGCTGGTGTGAGGTGGGAGTGAGCTACAGGCGGGTCTCTTGTTCTGGCTGCTTCCTGACCTACAGTGTTGATCTCACAGCCCCAGCTGGAAGCTCAGAAGGCTGTGCCACCCCGACCATATTAAACACGTATATGATATTTCTTCAACACAGCTAGTATTCATTTGTGGACTGAAGGGCATAACGCAATGAAGAATGAAGTTCTTCATTTCAGTTTAAAAGACCAAGGAAAAGCACATTATTATAGCACATTTGTGTGTCGTTGGCCTCCCTGATAAATGCCCGGTTTAACAAACACCCGGGAGAAGCTAAAACATGAGGCAGGTGCTCACCCAGTTTGCAGTCACCAGTAAGTGGTGGTGAGCATCAGTACTGGAAAGCTTTTGAGGTTATTGATAGCTTATTTAAATAGGCTCATAACCACTTCTGCTGATGAAGCAGGCACTTACAAAGCCAACCTGCGGAAGCCATGTCGGTAGATAAGTGTTTTTCGGTACCTAAACCATAATGGCTGTGATGTAAGAGGGCAGTGACCCTTCTTTATGGCTTCCATCCAATTAGCAACAAAGAACCTTGCCTGGTGAATGGCTAATGACATCCTTTAAGGGAAAGATCTTTTACATTAGCTATGCAGTCTCAGGGGACCTTAACAGTTGTGACTGACACAGGAAACATGGTAAACATTGTTCTTGGAGAGGCATCCATGTCTTTGCTGAGAGGGAATAAAAGAAAAGTGCAGGATACGAAAATGTTCAGAGACAAGAGGCCGACAAGTAGAATTGGTGGTCTAGGCTTCACTTTGGGGGAGGGGTGGTGGAGAGAATCAGGAGACAGGGATGCCTGAAGGTGAGTGAATTCCTGGTTCCTCAGTTCAGGGTGCTCCGCCAAGGGGCAACTAAAAAAGCAAAGCTGTTTGTAGCTACAGAAGGATGACTCGCATTCATTTAAAAATGTGTGCAGCTGTATATTATATTGATGGTGTATACAGACATACATGTTACATTTATGTCTTTTGTTTTGATTTGTTTGTGGTTTTGGCAGGAGTTTTGGAGGCAAGGTGGAGACAGACTCAAATAAAACAGTCCTGGCCATCAAAAAAAACAAAAGAATACCAATTAGTTAGAACATGGCTTTCGAGCTATGATCTGCTTTTGGAGAAAGAGTACCAAAAGGAGAAACAGTATCAGAAGGAGTATGTGTATTTGTTCCCGGGCACCCTATCTAGTGAGAAGAAGCAGGGTGGAGTAACTCTCACCCGTCACACACTCAGCTGGCTCAGAGGGGCGTCAGTGAGGACACACAGCTTCTGTGTGTCTCTTTGGCAACCGAAGTTTGGCTACCCAGTTGTTCATTAGACTCTGAATCCAGGGAAAGTCAGTGGAGGAGAAGCTGGAAGCAGTCCATTTGTGAGCAGTTACCAAGACTGACGGAGTGTGTGTGTGTGTGTGTGTGTGTGTGTGTGTGTGTGTGTGATTTAGACGGCCATGCAGCTTGGGTAGCATCCGTGGGCTTCAATTACCTTTGGTAGCTTTGCTCCCAAGAGAAGGGAATCCTTGAGAGTCAGCTGCAGAAATGTTAATTATAAGATGGGGGTGGAGGTGGGGGAGGTTTCTTAATGGCACCGTTTTTATGGGCAGATGGACTTGGTTTAAAGAGGCAGTGAATGGGGCTGTGTGTCTCATGACATTCATCCATCACTGGATACTAGGCAGGAAAAGTCCATCAAAGCCACCAGGAACTCTGGGACCCCATGTAGTCCATACAAACAGTAGAAGGCTAATGGCTGGGGTAGAGGGAGCCCCCAGTGCAGAGGTCTCATTTACTCATTTTTAAATAATGTTTATTATTATTGTATCGTGTGTATGTGTGTGTTGGGGGGGCAGACCCTGAGTGGATGTATGTGCCCCCATGTTCAGGAGCCCACACAGGTCGGAAGAGGAGTTACAAAGGATTGTGAGCTACCGTGTGGGTGCTGGGTAATGAACCCAGGTCCTCTGGAAGAGAAGTAAAATATCTTTAACCACAGGGCCACCTCGTCAGCTCCAAGATGTGATTACTATAGCGTCTTAGACACACGAATGGCAGCCTGATTGCTTCCGTCTGCCCAAAATAATTTATGTAATTTTGCTGTTGTGGATAGATATCTGGGATATTTTTTTTCCTGGGAAAAATCAGCTTATAAGATAACATATTGAATGGTTCTATTTTTGTAAATACTACATGAAAACTTGGAAAAACTGTCTGGGAAGAAATAAAAATTCAAATATCAGTTATGTTTACGGGGTGGGGGGGTAGGTTTATGAGTAGTTTCTACTCTCTCCTGCTTTCTTACCTAAAGACTCAAATGGTTACTCACTGAGAGCACATTCCTTACATATGAGAATATTCTACAAGTGTTTTGGCACTGGCAGCTGGAGGGAAAGCTCTGTAGATAAAGCACTTGGTAGGTAAGAATGGAGACCAGAGTTTGGATCCTCTGAACCCACATTAAAACTGGATGGACGTTGTAGCCAGGTATTCTAGCCCTTGGAGAATGAGATCCCAGAGCAAGCTGGCGAGCTAAGTTATCTACATCAGCAAACTGTGAGCCCAGCTGAGAGATTCTGCCTCAATGAATAAATAAGGTAGAGAGTGACTGAGGAATGTTCCTGACTCCACCCTTGGGCTTCTACATGCAGGCGAATGCACACACACACACACACACACACACACACACACACACGTGAATGTGTGTGCACATACACATGCATGAACACATACATGCATGCATACCACACACATGTGCACACACATACATGAACTGTGCATACCTGTATGCACACCACATGCACATGCATGTGCACACGTGTACACATACATGCATGAACACATAAATGTATGTACAACATACACACAGACACACACAGGCATGAACACACATGCATGAAAACATACATGTATGCACCCACACACACACACACACATGGGGCACTGTGATGACCTCGCTGGCTCCAGTATATTTGCAAGAATGTTTAAGATCCGCTATCTACCTGGAGCTGTGGACTCTGTGGTTAGATACACTGTTTAGTCAGTGCTTAGATGCTGCAAGGTGCCTATGGTCTGAAGGAGAAAACAAATCTAGAATTTAAAAGCCAGCAAGTAAAGATGACAGCTCCTAATCTCGGCACACAAGCCTTGAATGGAAACATTCCTCTTGTTCTACTTTTGGGGGATTTAATTCTACGGCTGTATGAGCGGGGGAAGCCTCCTATGGGGGATACAGAACGTTCTGCTCCGTTTCATTTTAAAGTGCCTCGTTTCCCATCTGCCTCCCACATTCATCTGATTGTTTGTGTAGAGGATGTGGGTTTCTGTGGAAGTTGGACTTGAAGAGATTGGTAAGGGAGTCGTGTATGTGTGTGATGGTGAAGGGTGAGGCTGAGTCTTGTCCTGACATGGCTGGGCTGAATCTGAAAGAGGAAATGCCTAGAACATCCACAAGACCCTCACACAAGAGTGAGGCCCCCGAATCAGCAGTAGCAACAGAAGCATCTACACACTGGATACCCGATGCAAATGACCCTACAGACTTAGAACCAACCATCCAGGAAGAAACCCATAGCCCCCACATAATGGACAAGGATGCTCATGTGCAGGAGCCTAGTGCTGAAGTGACAGTTCTTAGGACATGCCAGGCTCTTGCTCCAAATCTATCATTGGCTGTCAGGGTGACTTTGGGCAGAGACCTAACCTGCTCACTCTTCAGCTCCCAGCAGCAGTAACTGGCTGTGCCACACAGGGGGATTAAATGATCTAAGCTGAAAATACAAAGCCCAATGCCAACCACACAGTGTGCAACAGACATCGATTGCTTCTCGTGCACGAAGGGACAGCTAGTCCAGATTTGTTTGAGTCACAGCCCTTTCTATGCCCCAAACATTCAATATCATCACTCTCCATATCCGCGGGGAAACCGGACCCTCAAGGATACCAAAATCCACGGAAGCGTAAGCCTCTTAAATAAAATAGTGTGGGTTGTACAGACTTACATGCCTTGCGCCATGTATAGCTAGAGATTTACTGTACCCAATATGATGTAAACACTAATAAATATCAGTAGCCGCTATACATAAGTGTTCAGGTATCAGTTTCTTAAACTGCAAGTCACAAAAGAGTTGACAACAGTGGAAAGGCTCCTGAACACACAAGGAGCAAGCCAGAGGTGAGGTGACAAGTTGGAGGTTGTTCTAGCAGCGTTAGTGTTGGTAGTGAGCACACAACACATGCCAGGGGGCAAAGCCTGAAATCTTGGCTCCGATTGCAGACCACACCACCTTGTCAACTGTTGTGTTCTTCCTGTAATGCAAAGCCTCTTTGTTTGCCTTGAAATATAATGGTTTAATTATAGAAATCCGAGACTTAATATTTCCCTACCATTATTCCCCCACCAGCAGCTATTCCGTCAGTGCGTCTTTGGACGGTGCCCTTGGAATGACTGAGTTTAAAAACTGTTGCTTGTGCTGACAACTTGAATTTCATACAAGAAAGAAATCCTTAAAGAATTTTGGTTCAGGATTAAAAATAGAATTTCCAACCATTTTTGAAAATGGCTGTAAACACACGTCTACCATTTTATAATACCGGGTTATTTATAGAAGCAGTATTGTCAGTATTGATCGGTCAAAATATTGACCAACTCTGAGAAACACTGAGGCTGTGTGATGCCCTGGAGTATTTAATATTTTGTCATAATTTCTTTGTGTCAAAACAAACAAGCAGCTCCATCTCATTAGTATGCAAATTTGCTGTAGTCTTCAATAAACAGCAAAATTATGCATACAGCAAAGAGCTGTTTTAAAATAAATTTATCTATTAGCAGCAAATGCTTGATTTTCATACCTATTTCCTATTTCACCTACCTAATGTGGTGCTTTGAGTAAGAATGGCTCCCATTAGGCTCATAAATTTGAATACTTAGATGCCAGGCAGTGGCACTATTAAGAGGTGTGACCTTTCTGGAGTAAGTATGACCTTGTTGGAAGAAGTGTGTGTGCATGTGTGCATGTGTGAGCACACATGTATATGGGGTGAGGTTTTAAAGGCCCATGCTAGGCCCAGGCATGCACTCTCTGCCTGCCTGTCTGCCTGTCTCTGTCTCTCTGTCTTTCTCTCTGTCTCTGTTTCTCTCTGTGTCCTGTCTGTCTGTCTGTCTGTCTGTCTGCCTCTGCCCTCCCCTCCTCGCTCTCTCAGCCTGCACATCAGCTCTCAGCTCCAGTGGCATGCATGCATGTCACCGTGTTCCCTGCCACGATGATGGACCAGACCTCAGAAACCACAAACAAGACCTCAGTTGCTTTGTAAGAGTTGTCTGGGCCATGGCTGTCTGTTCACTGCAATAGAACGGTCACTAAGACATCTGTGTATCCAGGATCAAGTAAACGTTTCTTGGCTGACCAGAGGTTACAAGTGGAAAACACTTTCAAAATATTCACAAAGGGAGGGGTCATCTGCTCGATTCACAGACAACCTTCCAGGGACTGCAACCCCCAGGAAAAATGGCTCTGCCTCAGCAACCAATCAACTGCCAGATCTCCATGCTAGAATTCTGAGAGCCTTGATCATCTTCTGCAGGTCTTGCACAGCAACCGCCACAGCTTCGAGCCGAGGTTCATCAGTTTCTTTTTTTTTTTTTCTTTTTTTTTTTTTTTTTTTTTTTTTTTTTTTTTTTTTTTTTTTTTTTTTTTTTGTTTTTTGAGACAGTGTTTCTCTGTGTAGCCCTGTCTGTCCTGGAACTCACTTTGTAGACCAGGCTGGCCTCGAACTCAGAAATTCTCCTGCCTCTGCCTCCCAAGTGCTGGGATTAAAGGCATGCGCCACCACGCCCCAGCTGGTTCATCAGTCAGTTTCTAATCGACTTATGTGGTATGTCCTTTTCATTAAGGTGGCTCACCCAAGGGGAGCTTTATTATGCAATACAGGCTTTCTGGCTTTCTCAGGATCAACACTGCATACCTGCCTACCGTGGCCATTAAGGACCTAGTGCAGCATGGCTGGGCCATCTGGCACGGTGACTCAGACATAATTAATGTTTACTGGATAAGTACATCCATCAGATACTGAGGTAGGCGTTCCTGCTCCTTTTATAGAACATTCTATGTATCTATGGGACTAATTCATTAGTTTACCATCAAAATACTTCCTGCCCCGCCTCCATGTATTAACTACAAGTTTTAGTCTCTGTATCTTGATATTCTGACATCTCAGGGTCTCCTTCTGGGAGAACGTGGGTATATAAAATAAAAACATCTTGCTTAATGACAATCATTTCTGTTTCTTATTACACCAGATTAAACCAGGTATCCAGAACATCTTCCACACTCTGCAATTGGTTTTCTGTCATCCCAAACTCTGTACCCAGCAAGCATGTATTAAACTTTTTTTTCTTGTAATTTCCATTACTTTGCCTTATGTTAACAATACTTAACAAAAAGCAATTATGTTTAAGTTTTGTCGGTGTATATAGCTAAAAATTTTCAATTAAAATTATTTCCTACTAGATAAAAGACCCAGCCTTGGTCTGCCATCACAGTGCTACAATTGAACTGCAGCACCTCTAGCCAGGCATGTTCCGTGGTAACCTTCTGCCCACACTATGTAGTCTCCTCTCAGCGGTAGCCTGGATGTAGCTTAGAACCCCACAAGTGAGCTGTGTGTTCAGACCCCACTGTCACTGTGAAGGAAGCAGGTGTATCTTTGCAGAATCAACCGTGACAAACACAGACTGGGGTTCTCTGGGAGATGTGCATTCGTTACAGGTCCCTGGGACTGCGTTTCCTGTTGACATAACTAACTGTCCATCTTCCTGTTGATGTAATTGTCCGCCTTCCCTCAATTGGTCTAGAAGTGCATTCTGTTTGAGCAGGCAGGAGTGAGGAGGCTGAGCCACGGACAGATGAGGTGAGGGTCTACACCGTGCTACAAGGCTTCCTTCTCTTTCCTTCCTTCTCTTTCCTTCTGCTCCATGCCTTCATCCCTTTCTTTTCTACCTTCCTTCTCTCTTTTCCTTCCTCCTTTTTCTCTGCAACATGTCAAACTCTATACATAGCCCTTTCTGGCATTAAAACACAAGGTAGGCGCAGGTTCTCAGTGTTGTACATCCAGGGAAGGCCGCAGCTCTGACTCCTGCTTCAGTGGCCAAACTGGAGAAAGGAGACGTTTTCCTGTTCATTACACAACACGCTGACTGCATAAGAAGAAAACACTGAGCAGTGAGTTTAGGTCGTATAAAAGGGCCCGGATATGAAACATAAATTCCTTCCATGAGAAATAATAAAAGCTCTCAAATTTAATCTACCATTAACTAGTTTTATAACACCATCAAATATTTTTAAAGAGGGTCTCTGTAGATCAGAGGGAGGATTGACTGCTGATGTGCACTTGGCATTCTTAAAGACATCAAAATTTGAAGACACCTTGAAGTGTTTTCATGCCTTCTGTGGAGGGTCTTCAAACTCATTCTAGACATGATTATTGTGTGTCACTGTCCCAAGTGGTTGCCATCTCCTGCAGAACCGGACACAGATGGTCTGTGCCTTCCCAGAGCCTACGGTCCAATAAGCAGACCAGCATAAGCCATTGCTGTTTTATCCACATCTAAACAGCCACAAGAGCAGTGTGTTTTAAGACCGATGATCTATTGACATTGGCGGCAATTTGACAACAGTGGGGGCACGCGCAGGTCATTAGCTGAGCCACAGCAGCCCATTTCCTTCTCACTTTTACAGAGTTGCGTGTCATGGGAGTCCATCCTCTGGGGATAACATGCCAGGGCTATCTTGAAATGAGAGCATCTGTTATTATCCAGAGTAGACCAGCACAAGATTGAGCCCACGAGCATTCCCTTGCGGAGGGTAGGGTCTGCACCATGGCAACATGAGACCCACCCCTCATAAGCAGATAGCTGCTGGGGGTGGATAGTCCTTTTCCGGGAAGGAGACACCTGCAAGTTGTTACACTCCTGCAAGTGACCCCAGTTGAACTCAATGGTTCATCCAAGCTAGGCTTGGACTGAATGGCTTCCTGGGTTTGCCTTCAGTGCCCTATCTGGGCTGAGCAACCATTTGTTCACATTCCCTCCCCCCCCCCAAAGTTAATGCAACAATGTATCATTTAAGTTGTTTTTAACAAAGATCACACATCACTTGACACTGCAAGAAGTATCTTAGGTCCCGCACCAAGGCAGGAGAGAGAGCTGTAGGGTATAAAGAGCAGATTACTAAAGAAAATGTTTCTCTTTGGTGGACATCTCCATAGTGTTTTGCAATGCAAGGCACAAATGCTTCACCAGACAGAAGAAAGACACTCACTGACGAAGCCACAGTCCAGTCTGTTGCTGGGTTCATGCATACACATAGTCTTTCCATCACTGGCCAGGGAAAGCTGAGAAGAGGGAACCTCACCTCCCTTCAGGAATAGCCTTTGCCACAGTGGCCTGTGGGCATGTCTGTGGGGGCATTTTCTCCATGGCTAATTGGTACAGAGGAGCCCACCCACTGCGGAAAGTACCAATCCTGTGCTTGTGGAGCTGGGTTTTGTAAGAAAGCTGGCTGAGCAGGAGGCAGAGGCAACAAGCCAGCACGCAATATTCTGTGTAGTCTTTGCTTCAGTTCCTGCCTCCAGATATGCTCCTAGGCTTCCCCCAATTACAGAGCATAACCTGTGTCCTAGTTTGGTTTCTGTTGCTCAGATAACTAAACATCATAACTAAAAGCAACTTGGGGAGAATAGGCCTTGTTTACACTCCATCATCAGGCGCTCAAGGCTGGAACCTGGCAGCAGGAACTAATGCAGAGAGCTGCAGAAGAATGCCTCTTATTGGCTTGCTCTCCATAGATGCTTTCCTCTGATCACTCCAGGGCCTGCCTGAGGGCAGCACCGCAGACAACGAGCTGGGTCCTCCCACATCAATCAGCATCAATCATTAATGGAGAAAATGCCCCCACAGATGTGCCCAAGGGCCAATCTGATAGAGACACTTTCTCAATTGCCATTTCCCTCTTTCCAGCTGACTCTAGCTTGGGTCTAGTTGACAAAAACTAGCACACCTAATAAGCCAAATAAACTGTTTCTTTTTTTCTTTTTTTTTTNTTTTTTTTTNTTTTTTTGGTTTTTCAAGACAGGGTTTCTCTGTGTAGCCCTGACTGTCCTGGAACTCACTCTGTAGACCAGGCTGGCCTCAAACTCAGAAATCCGCCTGCCTCTGCCTCCCGAGTGCTGGGATTAAAGGCGTGCGCCACCACGCCCAGCTCAAACTGTTTCTTTCTTAAGTTACTGTTAGTCAGAATGTTCTATCACAGCGATAGGAAAGCAAGCTAGAGTACCAGGGAAGGGTACTCCAAACCATAGTGAACTGGTGTGACTATACACACAGTGTTTAAAGTGACATGCCCTAAAACTGTCCAGATTCTCAATTTCCCTTATGACATAAAAAACAAAACAAAACAAAACAACCCGTATCTTCCAGCTGAGACATTTTAGAGTCAGACTTAAAAAAGCAAGATGGATCATTGTTTCGTGATAAGTGTTAGAAACACAGTGAAACACTTGGTTTGGATGGTTGTAAGTTCATGGTATCTTTGCACGTGATGCTTTTGTGATGTTTAGGAAACTGGAAAATGTCACTAATTCCACATAGTGTCCCAGATCACTGCCCTTTAAAGAAGTGCAGAGACCCTTAGTCCAAACATGTGTTTGGTTAACCTTCCATTCTGGGGCAAGAACACCACAACAACCAAATGTCAGGTTCTACTTTCCCTGGCATTTGGCGCTGTAGTTTAGAAGCAAAGAGATGGGGGAAAACGGAGCTAGCTGCCTCAGACACGCAAACCTTACTGCCATTGGAGAGGACGGGGTGAAACCATTACACAGGAGGCTTTATTTGAAACTCCAAAGTATACACACAGACTCCGAGACTGTAATACCCACTTAGGGTAATAGCAGCCAAATGCCAAGAATAGGGATTTATTTTCAGGGAGCAGGTCAAAGCCCCAAATGTATTTGTTTCCTTTTTAGCTTAGCGCTGTGAAATCATCCTGAACCAAAGAGAGTTGAGAACCATACCAAGCAAACACACACACACAAACACACACACCATTGGGAAAAGAAAATCCATAGCAATGGCTGTAAATTATAACAGAATTAATTTTCTTAGGGACAGCTTCAAAACTTACTGGGTCACAATTGCAATATGACTTTTCATGCTGTCCAGTCAAAGGACAAGTTCCTCGGTCAGATATCAAGTTAGAAACAGGTGTGCTACCACATCCATCAGTAGGCCACCAGGTCACCACAGCAATGAGGCATTTCCCACTGTGAAGAAGGCTTGCTTCCCATCCCTAGAACATTGATTTCACTCCTTTTGGTCAGTACTAAGGAATTTGGGGGATTCTCCGGATTAATCTCTTTCCCCTGAGATTCATTTTAGTCTTCCCTTTTAAGTAGGCCAGCCTCTGTCAGGAATTCTCTGACAGTTGGGATGGTAGGACACGTGAGTCACTGTGAACACTGCAGGGAATGTGTTGTTGCCAATCAGCAAGGTGTGCTCCTGTGCAGAGCTAAAATAACTCAGATGACAGAGAGAGTAGATTACTCCTTAAGCACCAAGTGGGGGATGTGGGAGCTTGAAAGGGCCAGGGCTTCAGAGATCTAGACATCCAAAGTCAGACCTATGGGATGGAGCACTTGAGGTTGCCCCACCATACACAGGGCACACAGTGGCCCGGAGAGAAGAAATCTTCTATGGATAAGTCTGACATATCAGGTCACAAGATGACATACATTTCAACTCCCTATTGTGTTACAGCAGCGCAACTCTGAAACACCTGGAGATGCCACAGAATGGTGTCAGGGAGCCAAGCGGACTCAGGTTCAAACCCTACCTTAATCACTCAGTTCCCGTGTGGTCTTTAAGAAGTTACCTAAAATAAAGTCAAGTCAGCTTGATATGGTGACTTGTGCTTGTAATTCCAACCCTTGGGGGTGGGGTGGGGGAGGAGGCAGGGAGACCACAGGGAGTTCAAGGGCCATCAAAACTATGCGGGAAGTCAGACAACTCAGGAAAGGCAATGGTGCTACATTGGAATGATAATAAAAAGTCTAAATCTCACCTAGAGAGTTCCCGACACAGAGTCAATGCCGCACACTAAGGAAATTTTCTTAAATGAGTTTTTGTAAGACATAATATGGTGTGTGTGTGTGTGTGTGTGTGTAGGTAAATTATAAAGACCTGAACAATATGTCCCTGGATAAGGAGACTGAAAAGTTGTTTTACAGTATGAAGGTGTGATGATAGGAAGAGTCTAAATGTGAAAATCTATGTGTGATCAGGAAAGTATTAGAATTGGATAGAATTCAAAAAATTTGTTAAAATCTGCCAATTGTGAAATTAAGCAGTAGCTCGATGTTACTACTGCTACCAAGATCTCTTATCGTAGACCGATTTCTACATTCTTGGCTTAGCCAGGGTTTTTTTTTTTTTTAAGTTTTTTTTTAACACATCTATTTATTTTTATTTTATGCGTATGGACGTTTTTTGCCTACAAATGTATGTACCACGTACATGCAGTACTTGCGAAGGTAAGAAGAGGGCGTTGGATCTCCTGGAACGGGAGCTACAGATGTTTGTGAGCTCTGTGTGCTGGGAATCAAACCCAGGTCTTCACCAAGCCCGTGGTGTTCTTAACCACGGAGCCATTTCTCCATCTCTCTTAACCAGCATGGGGTTGAGTGTAATTGTAATAATTAGTCTACATTTTAGAAAGTCTTGTAAATAGTGCTTGCTCATCCAATCAATCCGCCTTACTTTGATAGCTGAAACTTTTGGCTATGTTGTACATTCTTTTCCCCTTTCACATTCTGAGAAGTGGGTCAAAACTTCACCAATTCTCCCATCCCCTCTTACCCCACTTCACAGCATCTGCCCCAGTATTGAAGGCAAGCTAATACGAACCACAAAGCAATAAGATATTAAACTCGATACACGTAGCTGGCCCGTTGTGCGCAGTGTATCTGAGATCTTTGGTTAGAAGGTAAGGTAGGCTTAAAAATGTGAAGGCTTTAAAGCACGGCTCTTGATGGACTGACTATTCTACAGTACATTACTAGTTAAACCAGGTTTATCCTGGGCACTGTGGCCAAGCAAAAGCCACCAAGTTGAGGTGTAGATACGACTGCAGAAAGCCTCCTTCCCCTGGGAGAGTCCCACAGAGTAATTTCCTCTTGCAGCGTTCCAAGTGCACAGGGCTGGCTGCTCCTGTGGGAAAGTGCACGGGTCCGCTGCGCTCCAGTTCAGCGCATAGTGTAGGTGTGCAGGGCAGTGTACAACGGGTCCCTCCATGGCCTCGGGGACCAGGGATCCATCAAACTCTCCGCGCCTAACTTTGTCCCGGAACAAACCCTCTTTGAAAACACAGCAGGGTTGGAGGAGCACGTAGCGTGGGGATGCCATCAGCTGCTGCCGAGACGGTCCTCCTCCCCCCACCTCTTCCCGGGAGGGAAGCGACCCGACGGCGCGGCCCCGCCCAGCCCCACCCACCGGCTCCACAAAGCCACTGCCCAGGCGCGCGGGTCTCCCGGGGCGAAGGAGGGGTGAGCAGAGCTGGTACCTTAGGAAGAGGGCGCGATGCCAGAGCCCGGGGACACCCGCAGCATCGCACCGCTGCCGCCAGCTGCTTCACCCTGGGTCGCCGAATTGCGCCCTCCCCGGTGCCCGCGCCGCGCCGCGCTCCGCCGCTGCGCCCGCTCGGCTGCCGGGCGACCGCCACTGTCAAGTGCAGCCCCGCCCCCGGCGCTGGCCCCAGCCGCTCGCTCATTGGCTGCGGGAGTGTCTGGTTCCGCCCCTCGGGGCAGGCCCTCTCCAGGGGCGCGCTAGAGGGTGGGGACCCAAGCTGGGCGAGGCTTCCTGTGGGCACCCGGAGCTTCTGCTTTGCCAACCCAGAAATAGACAGCTCCAAAGAAAGGCGAAAGAGGAAGCGTCTTCTTCAGAGCAGAACGGCGGGACGGGTTCCCTAGGGTGGAATATTGAAATCATAGCTAGAGGGCTGGGGGTTGGGTGGTTTGTTGGCTTGCTTTAAAAACCAACGAACAAACTTGAAATTGCTCTCACACACCTCAACTTCATCATATGGAGAAGCTAAATCAATTTCAATAACCTGCCCGGCCAAGGTCACTGAGCTGCTAGTACGCAGACTCAAAACTGTTTGAGTTTTAGACTTAGACTCACGGAGAGATTGTTCTAATGTACGGTGTATGTACTGTCTAACAAGCACTTAATTGAAGCTCCTCAGCGATCAGGTAAATCAGAGGTTGCAGGGGTGGGTGGAGCGGCACGGGACTGAGAGTGTTTGCTAGAGAATAGGCTTCATTGGGGGAGATGCGAGCTCAGTGCACTTTTTGCGGTAGTGCTGGACACCTGACTCTCGACTGTGTTATAAGCCCCTGGACGGTGCATTTTTAAGTCGTGAACTTTATGATAGGTGAGTTATCTCGCATAAAAACAGTAATAAAGTGTATTGCGTAGTTAGCGTTCAATAAACACCATGTGGGTCCATAGAGCATGCAACAACTTGGTCCATCATGAGCAGAAATCAGGATCTGTTGGCATTCACCCAAGCATCAGTAACGCACGGCCATCTTCACCAACCGACCTCAACAGGACAAAGATTCAAATGTGTTCCCCTCTTCAGAGTGCCCAGTCCCGGGGGTGGGGGTGTCCTTCATGAAAGGTGACAGTTACTGTAAGGAAGCTGAGTGCTAGAGAACCAAAAGCTAAAGAAAGGCGTTGGGTCCCGTCATGACGGGCCTGGAATACCCTCATTGTTAAGCAGTGACTGTAGCCAAGCATGAGGGCAACTGAGGGAACCCCAGCAGAACAGCCAATTGGGCAGAGCAGAGATGGCCCGGAGCTCAGCTCAATACAGGTAGCATATGAAGGAGTACATTCGGGGTTCCTTCTCGGTTTCCCTAGCCCTGTGCAGTAGGTGATGTTGGTAATAGGCCTCATCTAAACCTATTTCATCACCTATATCAGATCAAAGGAAGCACTCGCCAACCTGGGTTCCCAACCTTCTGGAAAATATCAGCTTAGGATTCTGAACTGGAGCAGAGTGGACAGATCTCAAGGCCTTAACTTCTGCTTGCTGGGGCTGGAGGCCTGTGTCTCCTGACCACCTGTCCCTGCTCTCCACTTTGTCATCCTACCGAGTCGTGAAGCTTCCTCAGATACGTAATGCACTCGAGCTGAGGAAGCATTCAGTGTAATGACCTGGGTTCAGTTCCCAGCACCCACGTGGCTGCTCACAACCATCTGTGACTCCAGGTCCAGGGGATATGGCGCCCTCTTCTGGTCTCTTCAGGCATTTCATGCATGTGGTTCACAGACATTCTGGCATGAAATAAGGTGCGTGCCCACATCAACTCTCTTTGCTTCTGCATCTCCTTTCATCCCTCGTGAGAGTCTAACCCTCCTTTAAAAGCAGGCCCTGTGCTGTGTTTTGATAACCTCATTGTCTCCCTCTGCTTGTCATCCCGTCTTGTTCCCCATCCTCTTTGGGGGTTAGGGTGAGTGGCCAGTACAGTTTTATCATAAGACGGAAAGTTCATTTCTCCACGCTGACAGACTACAGTGCTGACATGCATTAAGAGATTTAGAAATTAATTGGCCCATGTCGCATGCCTGCTCCTGTGCTTTGGGACAACTGCAAAGACACGAGAGAATTACATCAACCCTTTCCGTGCTTTAACAAGCTGTGGACTGAATACTAAATCTAAATGCCTGAAATCTAATGGAGTCTTGGTCTAAGAAGTCACAATGTGAATGTGTTAGCCATAAATAAGCTAAATATTCGGGAGAGAAAATTTTGATATATATAAATGTGGGATCTTTGATCTCTGAGATTAAATTCCCACTTGATAATTTACTATCTTTAAAAACTTTGAAATGCCTTGAAATTTGTTCTTGTTTACTTTCTTTTTCGGGCATCATAGATATTAGGCAAGCACTCTACAGTGAGCCACACCCCCAAACTACGTTTCAATACCTCTTCTTAAGCACACACACACACACACACACACACACACACACACACACACACACACGAGAATTCCTTTCACAAGAATCTTACATCTAACACAACAGCTTTACAATTAATTGTCTGTCGCTAAGTTTCTGTGCAAAAATCTGGGATTCCAAAAGAATGGAGGTGTATTAATCTCCCCGGAGTCCAAAGTCCAGGAAAAACAAGGGGGTGGGGGAAGCTGCAGTTCTTTCTCTTGCAGGAGCAGATGCTGTCTCACCCCAGGGAGTTATGGGTTGGAAGAAATGAGACAATAAAACTATACACGCTACTTTGAACTGTGTCAGCGCCAGCCGCATAGATCTGTAAATGAATACATAGTTTCATTCCTAGAACCAAGGGCAAGCGAGCACCAGGTACAGTTTTCTCAGTCTCACCAGGAGGAAAGTACTCTGAGCAAGACGACTGACCTAACTGTGTCCCGCTTGGTAGCCTATGGGAACCAGAAAGCATCTGCTGGGTTGGCTCAGCCGGCTGTCAGCTGTCAGCTCTGCCCCACAGCCGTGGCTGTGCAGCCCTCTCCAGCAGCCTCGCCCCTCCCCGTGTGCCACTCCCGCCCCAGTCCAAGGTCACAGCCCAGAGTTATAGGCACAAGCATCTGTTGCCCCTCGCTCTGCTCATGGGATTTGTGTCTGTAGATGAAAAGCCAAGAACGACAGAACCTACAGAGTAACCAAACCACTTGCTGCCATTTGCCTCCTGGCACCCTCAGCCCCTAGCTGGACTTCCTTATCGTTCTAGGAAAACCAGCTCACCTTGCAGACAGGAATCACACCAAGACATAGGGGTGATCTGATGGAAAAGAGTGTGCTCGAACGTGTAAATTTGAACCTATGAAGTTTTAAAATAAAAAACACCAGCAACAGCCCACACTCTCTGTACACAGTGAGTGGTAGACAACTCTCTCCTAGCTGAAACAGGAACACATGGTTCTGTCAGGATCTCTCGGGGAGCATCCTGATGTAGGGGCATACGGAGCTGACAGGGGAACATGGAGGAGTGGAAAAGGCAGAGAAGCTGAGAAGAACGGTCCATGCTGAATAAAGGGCACCAGAAAAGTCCCAGTGTGTAAAGATGCACTCGGGCCTCAGGGAACAGTAGAGTCGAAGAGGGATCGTGCCTAAAACACACGCTTTTGTCAACCTAAACTGCTTATCTCTGCTTTTTAAATATTTCCAGAAACTGGATACAGACTTAAGGGAGAACAGGCACGGGCTTGAAAGACCCCAGCAGTTACCATAGAGAAAAAGGAAAATTAACAATTTTCATATTATGTGGAGGGAAGAGAAGCATAGTATATAATTACTCAGAATCTCCAATAAAGAGGCTCCTCTGTGAGCAAAAAGAAGAGATATCCCAAAGGCAGCTACTGTTGTGACATTTAGCTGGGAACACAGCCAAAAACGTGGGCGAGGATCACAGCCCTTGCCTTTCTTGTGGAAAACTTTGGGGGCAACTCACTCACCCAAACGGATGGCTGTAGTGCTGGGGTGTAGTCTCGACCCCCACGGGGGGGGGGCTGTTGTCTATCAGGTATTTACATTATGATTCACAGCACTAGCAAATGTACAGTTCTGAAGTAGTAGTGAAATAATTTTATGGTTGGGGGCCACCACGTCACGAGGGACTGTATTAAAGGATTGCAGCATTAGGAAGGTTGAGAACCACTTAGACTAGAGGATGAGAGAAGACACCCACAAATGTATATTGATAAAGGTTAATGTGATGCCATCTTTCAGGTGAATGGTTTGAAGGTGTTTCTTTTTTGTATCTAAATACCTCTCAAAAAAGAAGTTTAGCTATCTTTTGTATTCGCTCCTTGTGCCTACTTACATGACTTAGTTAAGTATGTCAGTTTTTGTCAAACTGACAAGTATTTGGGAAGAATCTCAACTGAGGAACTGCCTCCATCAGACTGGCCTGTTTTGATGCAAGATTTCCATTTGGCAATGTACTGTTTCTGCGACCACTCCTTGCTCCCATCAGACTCCTATGTCTGTAAGTGGTCCAATAGTCACACCACAAACACACTGGGAGTTGTTTCTCAAGTTCAAATTCCCATGAAAATCAAACAAAAAGAGAAAAGGGGAAAGAAACCCTGGGTCTTTTAAAAGTTACCTTCATTCTCATATTTACCAAGAACAGAAAACATTCCGGTCCCACCCACATCTTTTTACATATCAAAAGGGGAAACAAGATGCTTGCTGTTTCTGGAGGAGCCCCGGGTTTGTGACAGTGGTTCTAAAAATTTGGGTCACTGATCCCTTTTGAATTTTAATGAGAGTAAAAAACTCGGGCTAGGAAAACGAATACATGCATATAAATTTTCAAATCGGAGATCTTGGGGAGCTTGATAATCACATTTCCTGTCTTTGAAGCTTGTGTAGTGAATGGAATGTTTGTGTTCTACTACATGTATATTTTAACATAGAAACGGAAATAGCAATGCCTGCCATTTTTTTCCCCATCTTTAGCCTCTCTAGTGGGTGCTGGAGAAAAGGCTCAGGGCTTAAGGACATTTGCCACTTGCATCTCTCCCAGAGGACCTGAGTTAGGTCCCCAGCATCTTCAACAGGATGGTCACAGCTGTCTATAACTCCAGCTCCAAGGGATCTGATGCCTCTGGTCTCTGTGGGTACCTACACACACACACACACACACACACACACACACACACACACAGTGGGGAACTTTTTTTTTTTAAGTCCCTAATAGCCATAAAGTTTTAGACTACCTAATATATTAACAATTTCTTTTAAAAGTTGTCACTCCAGGGATATAATAGAGGTAGATGCCCCAATACAATTAACCCGTTGGGTGACAGACTGACCCAGTACTCTCTCACGCTGTTAGCCAGCTTTGAAGGTGCAGCTCTCTTTACTATCTTGCACTCTCCAGCTCACACACAGTGACTACTGGCAGACAGACCCATGCTTTTCCACATTCTTGAAGCAACCACAGCATTTTCAGGTCTAGGATGTTTTTGAAGCACCGAGCGCTCATGACTCCCCTCACAGAGCTCAGCTTCACGGAGCAGCAAGACTTGTAGGAAATTAATCCCTAGGAACATTAGAAACCAGCTGGCCAACCTCTGGAATTCTGCTGATAACGAAAAATTATAGTTGTATTTATTGACCAGCATGCCTACTGACCACTGCAGAGAGACACGTGTGGGCAGTGGGCAGCCCGTTCTATGCATGTCTACATACCGTGGAGAGCTCTAGGATTATCAACTTGATTATCAACATGCAATCAGGCTAGGCTAAATGCAATCTCTTTGGAGACAGAACCATGTACCGCTCCTTATATGCTTAGAGGAAGAATTCCCAACCTGGTTAGGCTCTAGGAGCTGGAAGTGTATAGAGTCCAGGTCTTTACAAGTACCACTGGGTAGAGTTGTTTCTGTCTTTTCTCTTGCACACAGCCCCCCTTTGCCACCCAGTGGTCTAGGAATGGTTTTTTGTTAGCTTTATGAGCCTCAAAGGTTACTATAAGAAAGCAGCACCTGTGATTGAGTCGGCCTTCACCTATAGGATCTTAAGTATTTCTTGAGATATCATCCATTTCCCCTGCTTTATGGACTCTGTAGTTGTATTTCTGTGGTTCTTTTTTCAAAGCAACACCTCCCAAGTTCTGTAGCTGGAAGCACTTCTGTAATAGATACAGTGTGATGGTTTGAATGAGAATGGCTCCCGTACGCCCATAGGTTTGAATGTTTGGTTCCCAGTTAGCGGAACTGTTTGGGAAGGATGAGGAGGTGTGGCCTTTTTGGAGGAGGTGTGCCACTGGGGGAGGGATTTGAGGTTTCAAAAGGCTCCCACGATTGCCAGTGTCTCCTTCGCTTCTAGGCATAATGCTTTTGTGCACTGTGTGAAGGTTACCCTTGTGTTATTCAAATGCTGATTTCTCTGTCCTCACATCTTGTGCTGTTGCTGGAATTTCCAACCCCAATAAGCCCATAGAAAAACCAAACAATCCGGTCATTATAATTAGAAGTTGTGTGCCTAGATTGGGCAGATCTAACACTATACTATAAGACCGTTTGTGACTTGCAGTTTCTCCTGGCCACATGGTTCTGGTCCATCCTGGCTTCCTTCTCCTCTTCCGCCGTCCTCACTTCTTCTCCTCTCATCCTTCTCTGCTTCTCTAGCTGCCCCCATTCTCAAACCTCCAGCCCCACCTTTCCCCTCCATGGCCCAATCACAGGCTCTAGCCTTTTTTGACCAGTTAAAATGGGGAGAAGGTTCACATGAGATCACCCGAGTTCTCGTGGACTGGAGCAACTGCTCTTGAGGAAGCAGAGCTAACGTCAGAATACAAACAGCATTAGGCCAACCCACGACACATTGTAGCGCTTAGGTCAAAAATCTCGTCTCAAATTTGCATGAGCAATTCTTACCATTTGTTCTCTGCCTTGACAATAAAAGCTGATCACCCAGTGGCTGAGCAGAAGAGAGAATAGGGCAGGACTTCTACCAGCCAGGGGCTGGGAAGAGGAGGAGGAGGAGGATCCAAGAGGCACCATGGGAAGATACATCCGAAGCCCAAAGAGCCAGATTAACAATATAGGCAAGTATCATGGGATCAGGGGTGGGAAGCAGCCAGATTAGCACAGGGTGCTAAGATAGATCATTTAACTGCCCAGACACTGCAGTGCAGCTTGAAATAAACCTTGATTCCTCTGTGTGGTCACTGGGAACTAGTGGAGGTAAAGAAATACAGTGGGTGGATTAATCTGATTACACTTATATTAAAATAATAAACTTTACTTGCAGATCACGATGTGAGTTCATAGCTTCTGCTTCAGTGCCAAGCCCGCCTGCCTGCTGCCATGCGCCCCACCGTGATGGCCATGGACTCTAACCCCCGGGAACGTAAGCCCCAGTTAAATGTTTACTTTTATAAATTCTCGTTGTCATCGTGTTTTATCATGGCAGAACTAGGACGTACGATTTCTGATTTGAGGTTGTGGCTTAAAAACCCTCTTATCCCCACGATAATTGTAAATGTGAAATGCATAAGAATATGCTGAAAATATACCCAAATTACCTGTTTTCAATGTATCACAGAATCAACGAATGAATTTTGATGAGTTAGAAGATGTTGCTTAATGAGTTGTTAGAATAAATAAAGGGACAAAGGGCCAGGGATATGGCTCAGTGGTGGACCACGTGTCTAGCACGCTTGGGGACCAACGATTAATCTCCAGCTTATAAAGAAATAGAGGGCTGGAGAGACGGCTCAGCGGTGAAGAGCACCGACTGCTCTTTCAGAGATCCTGAGTTCAATTCCCAGCAACCACGTGGCAGCTTACAATCAATCACCTGTAATGGGATCCGATGCCCTTTGCTGGTATGTCTGAAGACAGCTACAGTGTACTCATATAAATAAAATAAATAAATCTTAAAAAAAAAAAATCCCAGTATCTTCTCTTGGGGAGAAAAACAAAGACGATTTAGGTTCAACCATAGTTCAGAGAAAAGGTGATCATGTATTAGATGGTGTCCTGATTATCATCGGGCACATTAGCCTAGTAACGAGGTCAATTATAGTCAATTTATACATCAGAGCGTGGCATTAAAAATCTCAGGACAACATACCATTTCCAACAGTGGAGTTCTAATTCCTCTAAAAACAAGGAAACAAAAACTGAAATGTTGCGCAAATCATCTGAAACAACAGTCATCCATTTAAGGGCTGTGACCCCTTCGGGGGTTGGATGACCCTTTCACAGAGCTCACAGATCAGAATTCTGCCTATCACACACTTACGTTATGATCATAGAAGTAGCAAAATTACAGCTATGCAGTCGCAATGAAGTAATTTTATGGCTGTGGAGTCACACAACACGAGGCATTATATTAAAGGGTCTCATGGCAGCATCAAGAAGGTTGAGAGCCACTGGTATAAATGATATAAATGTGCTCCTTTAGTGTTCTATGATTCCAAGAAAGAGCTGGGTGAAGTGGTACATACCTTTAATCCTAGTATTCAGGAGGCAGAGTAATCAGCTATTTGTGAGTTCAAGGCCAGCCTGGTCTATATAGAAAGGTCCTGTCTCAAAAAACTATTTTTCAGCCAGGCGTAGTGGCATACACCTTTAATCCCAGCACTCGGGAGGCAGAGGCAGGCGGATTTCTGAGTTCGAGGCCAGCCTGGTCTACAAAGTGAGTTCCAGGACAGCCAGGGCTATACAGAGAAACTCTGTCTCGAAAAAACTAAAAAAGAAAAAAAATTTTTTCAGGAGACTCTGAAAGTATATTTTTATTTGTTATAGTTTTTCGTTATTTATGATTTCCTCTTTATAATTTTTCTGGTTTTGCCTTTTAAACAATTATTTTATTTAATATTCATAGTTGTATATATGTGTTTGGGTCTAATACACCTCATATTCTTTCTTTTCCAACTCTGCCTCTATTCCTCCACCACCGTTACCTCCAATTCTGTGTGCTCTTTTTTTTTTTTTTTAAAGATTTATTTATTTATTATACGTAAGTACACTGTAGCTGTCTTCAGACACTCCAGAAGAGGGCACCAGATCTTGTTACGGATGGTTGTGAGCCACCATGTGGTTGCTAGGATTTGAACTCTGGACCTTTGGAAGAGCAGTCGGGTGCTCTTACCCACTGAGCCATCTCACCAGCCCCGTGCTCTCTTTTTTTAATATTCACTGAGCCCACTTACTGCTGCCTGTATGTGCACAAGTGCAGCACTGTCTACTGGAGTGTGGCCTCTCAGCCTGCATCCCTGGAGAGAACCAACTCTCCATCCCCAGGTAGTCTGTACTTGCTAACAACTCTCAGACCGTGAGGGTCTTTATTATTATTAATATTAATATTATTATTATTATTATTATTATTATTATTATTATTATTATTATTATTATATGTAAGTACACTGTAGCTGTCTTCAGATACACCAGAAGGGGACGTCAGATCTCATTACCGATGGCTGTGAGCCACCATGTGGTTGCTGGGATTTGAACTCAGGACCTTTGGAAGAGCAGTCAATGCTCTTACCTGCTGAGCCATCTCGCCAGCCCCCCACTCCACAGTTTCTGATTCTCTGCACATCAACCGGTTACAGATCTCTGTATTAATCACCAGATACTATAAAGAGGAAGCATCTCTGATGTGAGTCAGGAGATGCACTAACCTCCAGGTAGAAGAATGAAAGCTCACAGAGCAGTTATTACTATCCATTTATCAGGATTAGCATATTAGAGTCTCCCAGGGCCGTTGACCTAGCCAGCCACAGCACTATGAGCCGGTTCTCAGCACCAGTTTTTGTAATGTGGAGCAGGCTTTAAATCTAGTCAGGAAGCAAGTGGTTACTCCCATAACCCGTGTCATTCTTGTGCCAATGGATGCATCTTACCAGGCTTATAGTTTGTTTTTTAAAAAGATTTATTCATTTTACGTATATGAATACACTGTGGCTGTCTTCAGACACACCAGAAGAGGGCACTAGATGCCATTACAGATGGTTGTGAGCCACCATGTGGTTGCTGGGAATTGAACCCAGGACCTCTGGAAGAGCAGTCAGTGCTTTTAACTGCTGAGCCATCTCTCCAGCCCCCCAGGGCTATTGTTATTGAGACTCAAGGGAGTCACAACTTGGTAATACCAATGATTACTTTTTGTTTGATAGTCTTGGGGTTAGTCTGTTGTTTCAGTTCTAAGAATTTCTGAAATTGGATGCCCTGTGTTTGGTGTATAAATGTTTAGGACTCTAATACCCTCTTGGTGAAATGTTCGTTTAATGAATATGAAGTGACACTCCTTATCTATTTCTTCAGACTGGTTTTGGTTGGAAGTCTATTTTTGCCAAGTATTCGGATAGCCCCGCGTTACTTGTTTCTTGGTTCCAGTTGTTTGGCATCTCTCTTTCCTTCCTTTTACCTTTGATAGTAAACTGTGTTTCCTGGAGACAACACCAAGATAGATCCTGTGTTCCATCTAATTTGCTAGTCTGTGTCTCTTTACTGGGGAATTGAGACTGGTATCATTAAGTTACTGATGGGTGGTGTTCTCTCAGACCTATTTGATTAGCTGTTCTGGGATTATTTTATTCCTTGTGATCTCCTGAGGTTATTTATCATTGTCTTCAGACGGAAGTATTTGTTCTTCCATAGCTCTGGGTTTAGTGGCTATAAATTCCTTCAGTCTGTTTTTCTCCTGGAATATCTTTATTTCTCTTTCAATTTTGATAGTTAGTTTTCCTGGGTATAAGAGTCTGGGTGGACATTTGTGGCCATTCAGAACTTGTAACACACATCTTTACAGGTCTTTTTAGCTTAAAACTTTCAGTCAAACAGTCAGGTGTTTTTCTGATGGACCTGACTTTATAAGTGACTGAAGCTTTCTGTCTTATGGCTTTTAATCCCTTTCTTTATTTTTGCTCTTTGTATTTTAACTATAACATGTCACAGGGAGCTTCTCTTTTGGAGTTCTATTACTGTTCTTGTACCTGGATGAGCATCTCTTTCCCTAGGCTTGGGTGTCTTACTGAAAACATTCTCTGTGCCTTCGCTATTACATGCTGCTCCCTATTCTGTATCCATAATCTGAAACGTAGGTCTTTTCTCAGAATCTGAGAATCTCCCATTTTCGGCTCATAGGTCTTTTAAAATCTATTGTTGACCTTTACTGAGCAATTCGACTCCTCTTCATTGTTTTGCATGTCCGATTCTTGGTTTTTAAAACATGATTCATTCTGTCTGTAGGGATTTATGCCGAAGTTTTCAGTTTGGCGTGTTAAGTTTTACATTTCCAGTACAATTTCAGTCTGAGTTTTCTTCAGCAAGTCTATCTTTACTTTCGTATATACTTATTTTGAATTCTTTGTCTGTAGTCCTTCCAAGTTATTTCCACTAGAGGCCATGTCACAGAATTGGCAATTTGTGGAGAATCACGTTGTCTTGGTCCTAGTATGGTTGAGGAGTCACTTATCTAGTGATCATGGCCAGAGACTATCTCAAATCTTCCTCTGAGCATCAGGCGCTACCCCATGTCAAATAGAGCCTCCTGCCCGCTTTAACTGTGAGTTACAGACCTCCCCACAAACTTGTGGTCCTTATCCTGGGTCAGATCTGGTTCTCGCTTTGGGTCTACAGATTTCACGGGAGCTCATGAGAGATATGGAACTTCCAAAATGATCTGGAGCCAATCTCGTGCCCCAGCTCCTACATTTATCCATACAATATTGTCATTGCCTTTAAGAAGTTATGAGAATGTATGTGTTGGGGCTTCCATGGAAATGAGTGCAGGGGTCCTCTGGAACTGAAGTTGCCAGTGCCTGTGAGCCTCCCAGGGTGGGCCCTGGGGAGGGAACTTAGGTCTGACGCCACAACATTAACCACTGAGCCATCTCTCCAATCCCCGTTAACACCTTTTAGTAATAAGATTTTTTTTTTTTTTTTGAGGGGAGGGAGTGGTTTTCCTCACAACTTTCTCAGAAGAGTTAAATTTTACACAACAAGGACTAAAAAAGATGAAAGGCATCATGATAAGAATGAGAATGGAACTCAGAGGGAATTGTTAATCATGTAGAAATAGGCAGGGATGATCCAGCATGAATGACAGCTTCAGGGGCGTGGCTAACGGGAAGAGGAAATCCATCTCGAAGAGCGATTCTTAACAGACCTAATCGGAAACTGAAAGCTTCTCCGAAGCCATCAGATGCTGATCCGATCAATCACGACTCTCTAGGATTTAAACACAGCACAGAAAACATCAACTCGGATCTGATTATAAGGAAAATTTACCCTGAATTTTCCTGGTTTTCCCTGCTCATGGGTCCTGCTCTCTTCCCCTGGTGTCTCCTGTCCCGCTGTCTCCCAGGCATACGTATCAAAGAGATAGAAGGTGAGACCCACAAGACAGAAGGTGAGAGAGGACATGTGGTGTTTGCTTTTCTGAGTCTAGAACATCGTCTTATTGTCCCTAGAAAATGAATTTACTATATTGTCGTTGGGTAATGATACTCAGCTCATTTCTAGAAGCTCCTTCTGTTTTCCTCCCAATGACATCAAGTAAAGGAAATACCATTAACTTCCGTTTTACTTCCATATCAGGCAATATTCCCAGCAGCTACCTACGAAAGCGCTGACTAGTAGCTATGCAGAATCCACAGGCGAGCCACCCAATTTAATATTCTTTCTTAAAGGAATTGCTTTTTATTTTTATTTTCTGTGTATGAGCGTTTACCTGCGTGTATGTATGTATGCTCACAGAGTTGGGTGGCATATCTTGGCATCTCTTGGTAGCCCGCTGCAGAGGATTAAGAGTCTTAGAAAAGAGGGAGAGGTGGGGAGAGGGAGGGAGGCAGAGACAAAGACAGAGACAGGACGGGAGGATGTGTTTATGAAGCATCAGAAAAGATACTTTTACAGTTAACACAGGTCCACCCTCAAGACTGTGACCCCCGAATCGATCACCTGTGTCCCAGGGCTTTGGGGAAGGACCCAGGATCTTGATTTCCATGAGGTTTGCTTTGTCAGTACTGACACCACTGACTCTTCTGATCTGAGTTTGAAGAGTCATGTATCCCAGATTCAGCATCCCAACTTGGTCTCCTTTTTCCAACCCAGGGTGAAAAGCTTATTCTCCCAAAGTGATGGGAGGCGCAAGTCTGAAATCTTGGAGTTGGCGGTCTGCGTTCCTTCTCAAGAGCTTGGAGAGAAGGCTCGTTTGGTTTAGTAGTAGCTGCATGCATTCACCGGCTTGTGGCAGCACCATTATAGTCACTGCTGTCGTCTCTGCATGGCCAAATTCTGCCTGTAGCCATGTCTGTCCACGTTCCCTCTCCATGTGTCCATCCGCCACAGTGGCCAACCTAATGTTCTTACGTCCCTTTGATTACTTGTGCATTATTTCCAATAAGGTTACAATTGCAGGTGCCAGGGGTTGAGGCTGAAGCAGGTATCTCTGTGGGAAACACCATCAAGGCATATACATTCGTGTTTCGGAAAGATGAAAGGTACCATTAAAATGGGTGGAAGCCGGAGGCTGCAGAGACGGCTCAGCGGTGAAGAGCACTGGCTGCTTTTGTAGAGCAGCAGGGTTTGGTTCCCAGCACCCATATGACTGCTCCCAAATGTGTGTAACCCCATCTCCAGGGATTTCTACACCCTCTTGTGGCCTCCACAAAACCAGGCATGCATGTGATACACATTTGGGCAAGCCACTCACACACATAAAATAAAATAAAATTTAAAAATATTTATGGAGTAATAGCAGTAGGATCAAATCTACAATTATCTAATTTTGTTCTCCATGAGAATTCTGGTTTCCCCAGCACCATTTGTTTTAGAGGTTGTTTTTAATTTTCCTCCAGTGTAGTTTTTGAAGGCATCCTTGTCCAAAAAAAACAAAAATAGGAAACTGTCATGCTGTCTATTTCAGTTATAGAGTGCCCGTTGGCAATCCTGGCTTGCGAAAAGGACAGATGCCACTGAGTCACCCACAAGGCACGTGTACGTGGGCACTGCATTTCCTATGGGTTGCAGTAACCCTTCCACAGGCTTCGGGTGCGCTTCCACGGGCTCCGGGTTCGCTTCTATGGGTTCCAGGCGTGCTTCTGCTTTCCCTAAGGGTTGCAGCAATCCTTCCACGGGCTCCAGGTGCGCTTCCACAAGAAGCTTCTTAACTGCTGGCAAGCGTAAACCATATACTAACCTAACGTGAAATGCTGTATTCACAGGCGCTTGCAGATGTAACTCCACAGTTGCGTTTTGACGAATGGAGCCCAGCTTTCTGGGAATTCTTTGCTCTCTGGCTGGATGTATTTAGCAGTTCTATCCTGAATAATTCTATCCTGGATCACTGCAGGGTCTCACCAGGATCACTCTGGAGCCAACTGGGTGATTGATTGGAAAGCCACAGACATAGGCTTGCTTTTTTTTTTTTTTTTTTTTTTTTTCATTTTCTGACGAGATTATTATTGCACAAACTAAATTACAGCACTTTTGAAAGGAATTTAAACAAGGAAATTAAAACATCCATAAGCCCACTACTTTAATACAATAATTACTGATGTGATTTTTTTTCGGACCTTAATATGTATACACACACACACACACACACACACACACACACACACACTCACACACACATATCACACATACACATGCATATATACTCTCACACACATATGCACACATGCACACATGCGCATACACTCTCTCTCACTCATACATGCATACACACACACACACACACACACACACACACACACACATGCACGCGCTCACACATCATATCCTCTATTATGATCTCCACACATAGCAATTATATTGTGCTATTCCTTCCTGCATGGATGTCTGTTTTTACAGTGTTACACAATTTCCTCATATTTCTAGACACAGAAATCATACTTTTCTTCTGGAATATTGGTTTTATTTGACTTAGCCACCACTATGAGCCATTCCATTCTTCCCCTACAGAGAGCACGGTGGAAGTGTTCTTTCTGGGCTAAGTGTGCTGGATCTAACACAAGGAAGAAATGGTCCTAGTATTCAGAAAGTTCAGGGGGAGGAAACCTTTACTCCAAGGAACCAAAGCACAGCTTGGGGAGTTCAGAGAGAGGCTCGGAGGTCAGATGGTGAGGATGAGGAGAGAAGGCAGAAGTTAGGTAGACTTACAGAGACATTCGGTTAAGCATGGACATCTTGCACCTTTTAAATTCATAAAACCCCTCTCGCTCATGCTGGGTGTGGGGTGGCATGCTCCTATTCTGGACTGATCCGGTTGGTCTCATTCTGGAGGTTTCAGTGTGAACAAGGGCAGCTTCTCCAGTGCCTCCCTGGTAGCCCCTCTGTTATTCATTATCTTCTCAGGGATTTGATCCACAGCCCATGTGCTCTGCAGTGGGGAGTGCGCAGCTCTGTATGTGAACAGTTGTCTCTTTGAGTCAGGGTTTTGTTAGCAGCCCATGTTAGTTGTGAGCTTATAATTCTCCTGCCTCAGCTGCCCCAAGACTAGAACTATAGCTATGAGCCACCATACCCATCTATAAGAATGGAGGGCTTTTGGGGAGTGGGGAGGGGAAGAAAGGGTTTACTCAGCTTACACTTCCACACTGCTGTTCATCACCACAGGAAGTCAGGACTGGAACTCAAGCAGGTCAGGAAGCAGGAGCTGATGCAGAGGCCATGGAGGGATGTTACTTACTGGCTTGCTTCCCCTGGCTTGCTCAGCTTGCTTTCTTATAGAACTCAAGACTACCAGGCCAGGGATGGCACTGCCCACAATAGGCCCTTCCCCCTTAATCACTAACTGAGAAAATGCCTTACAGCTGGATCTCAGGGAGGCATTTCCTCAAGGGAGGAAGAACGGAGCTCTAAGGTTCCAATTCTCAAGCTTTTAGAATTACACTCTCCAAACATGGACCCCTGGAGCTGAGTAACAACTTTATGATCTGCCCTTTGTGGGGTCTGGGAACCAAACCCAGGTTCTCTGGAAGAGCAGCCAGTGCTCTTACCTGCTGATGAGCCATCTCTCCAGACCCAATAGAGGAATTCACTTTCTTAAAAACATTATTACGCTACAATCAAACCTTTTGTCCAACTTTTTTTTTTAATCTTATTGGCTGACAAAAAAGCACATTTGTAGGAGTTATAGAAACAGATCACTGTTTGAGAGAGCTTCCTGCTCTCCTCGAAGGATCATGTTCAGTTCTCAGCACCCACACTTTCATTTAAAAATTTAAACCATGATATAGTATAAACTCTGCTAAAGTTGCAATAGACAGAGTAGAAGTGGGGTCTCAAAGAGTACAACAGAAGAGCCCAAGGCAGCTCCGTCCTGGGGTCTGGACAGTCAGAGCCTGCGCAGAGCACAGGGAGAGCCAGTTGAACTTGTGAGTCTTTCTATGGTTACTTACTCTCTTGAGCAGTTGCTAAGGAGCTGGAGCCTGAGTTGTCACCTGGGCCACTTTCCTCCTCAGCCCGCTAGAGACCTCTGCTGGCCACACATAACATTGCAGTCTCTGTGTTAGGTGGTTTCAGCCGACCCTCCTGAGACTTTCACAGCATTCCCTGGGTTGGCTAACGTTCTAGCCTTCAGACAGGCTGTCCTCCATGCGCAGTGTAAAACAAGGGGAGCAACCACAATACTGGGAGCTGGAGGACCTGTCTTTGTACTTTCAGGACTCTCTCACCAACCAGTATCGATCACCATGTTGGAGGGAGGCAATTGCGGGTATTAACACACGGCTGGGGCTTCAGAAGTCTTCGCATGGATAGCTACATGGCTGCTGAGGCTGACCCATCTGACAGCCTCGGCTCAGGGATAGAAAACTCCAGGGTCATTCTTAGTTGTGAGATCTGATCACTGTCACTGATAGACAAGGGGTGGGGTGGGGGACGGGGGAAAGGAAGAAGGGGGAGGGGGATTCGAGGGAGAGAAGGGAGAGGGAGGAGAGAGGGGGGAGGGGGAAAGGGAGGAGGAGAAGGGAGATGGGAGATAGAGGGGGAATTGGGGAGGGTTTCTTCCTTCCCGTGCTTCCCAGTGGAGCCTCTGCAGGATTTGACTCCTCAGCAATCTACTCTTCTGTTCTCCAAGAGCATCACCCTGGGCCCATGACCGGCCAAGCTAAGGCTCCCTTACTTGCAGTTCTTTGAGAGAGAATTTATACATCTTCATTTACATCTTCATCACTTGTCTCCAGCCTGGGACTTTTATTTTAAAATTAAGAGTTTTCTATCCTGTTAAAAATAGTTCCATGGGTCTTAAACCAGGTGATTAAATATGTAACAGTGTATTACTTTTTTTTTTTTTTTTTTGAGACAAGCTTCCCAAGTTCAGGGGTTGTACAAGTGAGCCATCATACAGTCGTTAATGTAGCCGATTCTCTGTGGGGAGAATGGAACTGTACAGGAAACACTGGTGTAATTCGTCCATGAGATTCATAAAGGACAATGAAGATCTAAAACACCTAGCTTGTTTAGGGCTGGAGGTTTGATCTCCACCAAGAACACAAAAGACAGACAGGATCTTATAAACTTCCCAGGCTGGCTTGGAACTCATGTTCCACCTGCCTCTGCTTCCCAAGTAGCTGTGACCTCAGGGCTTGTGTGGCTGTGCCACACTTGGCATAATTTTTCCTGAAGAGTGTGTAATAGATCAGGAAGTTAATAATTGGAATGATTTTTGTACTTGAATGTCAATATTTGCACGTTTAACACTTGGAAAGTCTGAATGCATTTGTCTAAATTATAGTTTTATTTTATGTGTACGGGTGTTTGCTTGAATATACATATATTCACCATGTGCATGCCTAGTACCCACGGAGTCCAGAAGAGAACATCAGATCCCTTGGAACTATAATTACAGATGGTTATGAGCTACCACGTGGGTGCTGGGAACCAAACTCTGGTCCTTGTAAGAGCAGCTGGTGCTTTTAACTGCTGAGCCATCTCTCCAGCCCCTTAGTGTGTGGTTCTATCTAAATACACACAATAAGTCTTAACAGGGAGAGAATAGGATGTGTTTATCTAATGCAGTTTCAAGGAAATTCAGTTACCACAAAGGGAAGCGTAGGTTAAGCCAGAGCTGCCTTTTCTTCTGACTCTGGATTTCATTGTCACACATGGGCTCTGCTTGCAGCAGGAGAGGGTTTCGATTCCCATTGCAACGGTACGTGAGTCACACACCATTGTGATAGCACCTCAAGTGCAAAGAATCAATAAGCCATAAGTGTTCCTGGATGGGGCTGGGGAGATGGCTCAGTGGACTAGAGGACTTTGAGTTTGATTCCTATTGCCCAAATCAAGTGGCTCACAATCACATGTAAGTCTAGCTCTGGGGGGATCTGACTCCTCTGGGGTCCATAGGCACCTACATATACCTAAAAAGAAAAGAGTGTTATTGGTTCTCTGATTGTATTATAAGACCTTGGCATTTTGAAAAAGACTTGTAAATACTGGAAGAAGTGAGTCAGACTTTAGGCAGAAGCAAGAGGGTAGTGGACTTGATGATTGCTGGTGTCGCAGTTTTGATTATATTAATAGCACCACTGCTTCTGCAATTGCTTTGACACAAGAAGTTAAGATAGCTACTTTTGTTAATTATTTAGCAAAAAATGTTATTAACGCTCTGAGTATTCAAGAAGATTCAGATAGACATCTAGAACAACAAATTGATGTTTTTATTGGTACTATTCAAACTATTGGAGAGGAGGTTGAGAGTTTAAGAATAAGAGGTTGCCGGGCGAGGTGGTGCATGCCTTAAATCCCAGCACTTGGGAGGCAGAGGCAGGCGGATTTCTGAGTTCGAGGCCAGCCTAGTCTACAAAGTGAGTTCCAGGACAGCCAGGGCTATACAGAGAAACCCTGTCTCAAACAAACAAACAAACAAACAAAGAATAAGAGGTCATCTCAAGTGTCACATATCAATGGAAAATTCAAAGACACTTGCAGAGTATTTGCCATAATTCTAACACCTCTCTGGATAGCTCAACTTTGTGTAAGGAGAACATGAATTTAAGGAATACAAAGCTTGAAGTAAACTCAGCCCAGGAGTGCGTGGCGTTCCTTTTATCTTGGTCATCCTGATTCATGGCTTAAGGGTCAGTATTTCCATCTTTGTCAAGCTTCAAGAATGGTTTATATAGCTTAATCATGTTATCCCTCCTTGACCTGGGAATACTTTTATCCCTGCCCTTGTGATAAAACTTGCCTTTAACAAATCAACATGTTGGTGGCCAAAATGCATGGCTCGAAAGTAAAAATGGACACCCCCACACACAGGGTTATTAATCTAACAGGCTGGTGGCCAAAGACAGGTAATTTTCTGTACAGTGCCTTACCGACCTAAGACAGAATTACATTGTTTTTGAAAATGTAAATTCCAAGATGGGTAAGGAAGACATCCTTGTCAGAATCACCTAAGACAGGCACACTCTGGTTTATGAAGTCAAAAAGGGGGAGATGTTGAGAGCTTTTGGTGCCACTTCTAGGAATTTGGCACTTGTCACTGTGTTTGGACAAGGAAGAAGGCTCAGATAAGAATATTAGAAACAGTGACCACGGGGCTTTGTTTATTACTTCACTTATTGCCTTATGTGATCCTTTTGCTTGCTACTTTACATAATTACTGTCTTGTGTGATCTCCTTGTTTACTACTTCCCTTGATTACTTTGCCTTTGATCTAAGAATTGACTGTGTTTTTTTGGATGTATCTAGAATGATATAGAAGCAGGCTGGAGAGACATAAAATTGCTTCAGCCTCAGTACTGGCTGGAGTCACGTTACAATTTTGCCTAACTGTTTTTCTTTTTCAATCTTCACTCCCTCGCTTGAGACCCTGCTGACTGACTGAGCTGGCTTGGTCACTTGTGGTCTAGATGTAGCTCCTGTCATGACTGGTTGGTCTTAGGTAGTGTCACTGTTGGTTGGAGTAATCTGTGGAGGTTTTAGGGGACTTTACTTCCAGGCTCTGCACTTTCAGTGCAGTGTCCTAATTGTCCTCAGTTTCTTCCCTTGTAACCCATCCATCCTGTCCATGATTTAGGGGGAAACATCCTTGAGACCCTTACAGTGCTATGTCACGAGTAGACAAGTTTCAACCAGTTTACAGGATATAGGAAGCATTTATCTGGAACTTGGGGGCTTTTTCCCCAAATCACTGATAAGAATAGCCTCGGTTTGATCACGCAGGTAAGGACAGTGGACATTCTTGTTTCTGTCACAGGAGGTGAGGCTCAGATGTGGAGAAAGAGGTCTTTTAAAGCCTCATCCCATAGAGGCCAAGCTTGGCAAAGCCAATGCAAGCCAGATGTGCTGGTTTGGATTGGAGGATGAGTTAAAGAGAAAACAGCCTAGAAAAAAAAAAACTCAACTACTGTACCCTGGTCTTCTAACCCCAGAGGCAAAAAGAGTCCAAGAGCCAAAGGGGATGGAGAAGATGAAGGGCACACGGCCTTGTAAACATAGCAGGAGTGGTACACGTATGAACTCACAGAGCTTGTGTTGGCATGCACAGAGCCTGCACAGGTCTGGGCCTGATGGAGTCCCATAGCTGAGAGTCGAAGTGGATACAGGCCCACATTGTAACCCAGAGGCTATCATGGATTGATAACCACTGCAAAGGAAGCATTCGTTTTCCTCAACAGAGTCTTACTCAGTGTGCAAACCACTCTTAAGGCCAGACCATATTCCCAGCATTAGAAGGACAACACAAGACAAACTCAATAATAATTTTGGAGTTTTTGTGTTTGTTGTTGTTTTGTTTTGTTTTTGTCTCATAATGGTTTGTCTGGGGATTTTTTTTTTCTTACCCCTACAGGTCTTTTGTTTATATGTTATGGCTTCCAATTTTTTTTAAATGGGATGTCTGTGTGTGCCAATATGTGTGTCTCTACTTCTGTATGTGTTTCTTGTGTCCCCCCACCGTAGTCTTTTGTTATTCTGTTTTTTTAAATCTTATTTTATTATTATTTCTCTCTCTTTTTTAGATGCCTGTTTGTTTTCTAATGAGAACAAGCAAGAAAAGCTGTGAATATGGGTGGGTGGGGAGGATCTGCGAGGAATTGGGGTGGGGGAACTATAATCAGAATATAGCATATGAAAAACGTCTATTTTCAATAAGAAATAAAGTAAAACCAGATTCAAAATTAAAATAAATAAATTAAAAAATAAAAGAATAGCTTCAGTTTGTGGCTTAGAAATAAACACCATCAGTATTAAATGTGCATATTTTACCTTGCATCAACAGATCATCTAACAACAGACCTATCTTACAGAAACATACAAATAGCTAAATATAAAGGGAGAGCTTGGTGGCGACTTTCTTAATCTCTAGAGCAAGAGAGTAGGAAAGTGGGAACTCCTTTAATGTTTTTTCTTTCTTCTCTCCTCC
>NC_034612.1:40235330-40237183 GCF_900095145.1 Mus pahari | reverse complement strand
TCCCTCCCTCCCTCCCTTCTTCCTTCCTTCCTTCCTTCCTTCCTTCCTTCCTTCCTTCCTTCCTTCCTTCTTTCTGACCAGTAGCTTTCCAATAGCTCAGGCTGGTCTTCAATTTGTGATACTCCTGCCTCCATCTTCAAAGATCTGTCTTAGTTACTCTTTAGTTGCCCTGGAAAAACATCATGACCAAAGTAACTTACACATTAAAAAACTAACGTGTTAAATTTGGAAGCTCGCAGTTCTGGAGGGTTAGAGTCTGTGATCATCATGACAGGCAGCAGGAAGACAGGTGGGCAGACATGGTGCTGGAGCAATAGCCTAGAGCTCCCATATGATCCAAAGGCAGAAGAAATGAGGACTAAGTAACTGGGAATGGCTTGGACTTTTGGACTCTCAAAGCCTGCCCCCAGTGAGGCCACACCTCCTAATCCTTCCCAAACAGTTCCACCAATTGGAAAGCAAGCAAATGAACCTCTGGGGGCCATTCTCTTCCAAACCACTACTCCTGGTAAAATGGTATGTCCATTTATGCTGTGCTAAAAGCCCTTTACACAATATAGATCCACCTCTCACATGCATTCCTGGTTTGATCTTGAAGCTGAGATTCTAGGTTATGCGTAATTATTCAAAGTCTCCCATTTCTCACTTTCTGTGGTGTGTATTCTGCAGCTCTCTGCACTGCTTATTAAACGGAGGCTGATACAAGAGGGTAAAGGATCAGCAAGTATGAATTCAATCTGGCCCCATAGGACCCTTTAGAGTATTCTCAATTTCTTTAAGAGAGTGAAGCTGTGTGGCTTACTTATGCTAGGGGTCCTTATGAAAGGAGCTGAGGTAGGGCATAAAGAGAAGTGAGAAATGTGTCCGGCTGTCACTGTCTGCATGCCAAGCTCAAATTTGTTTGATTTCTTTAAAACCTGAGTCCCTGTTTGCCTTGTGTTGTGATAAACACCATGACCAAAAGCAACTTGGGGAGGAGAGGGTTAATTTGGCTTCCAAGTTACATAGTTCTTTATGTAGGGAAACTCATGGCAGGAACGGAAGCAGAGGCCACCGGAGGATGATGCATACTGTTTTGCTCATCTCCCACCTCCTAGGCTACATTTTTGTATAGTCCATACTTGCCTGCCTAGGGATGGCACCGCCCAGAGTGGGCTGCGCCCTCTTACATAGATTAGCAATGCCACACAGATGAGCTCACAAGCCAATCTGATGGAGGAAGTGTTTCAGTTGAGACTCTCCTCCCATTTTTTTTTTTTTTTTGCTTTGTGTTTCAGACTAGGCTTGCATCAAGTTGAAAAAAAAAACTAACCAGAAATCCTGTGACCATTAGAAGGTATTTTTTAGAAATTGGGGTGGGCATAGACAATCCTATTAGTAAAAATAATTTAGACTTAAGAATAAAATAAAAATTACATTAAAAACCCTTAGTTTTTCTAGACTTCTGTCTGAAGGTCCTGTGGATCTTTGAGAGTGTGCTCTTCTCTTCAAGAGAAGATGTCCTTCACACACATGCAATGTAAGAACGTGGAGTGTATGACTCACCTCGATCCTCTCCCACTCAGAGCTGGCCCAGGCTACAGCCTCTCTCAGATGCTGAAGTGATATCTACCCGATGTTTAGATTGCAAAAATAAATAAATAAATAAATAATCTGAATTGACATGGTATTTACATAGCCACATAGAAATCTGGGTTTAGAAAACAGGTTTGCACTAACAAAAGGTCTCATTCAACTGAGCAGAAAGGGAATTCTTCTAATTCTTCTTCTTCTTCTTCTTCTTCTTCTTCTTCTTCTTCTTCTTCTTCTTCTTCTTCTTCTTCTTCTTCTTCTTCTTCTTCTTCTTCTGTCTT
>NC_034612.1:40201494-40235200 GCF_900095145.1 Mus pahari | reverse complement strand
CTTCTTCTTCTTCTTCTTCTTCTTCTTCTTCTTCTTCTTCTTCTTCTTCTTCTTCTTCTTCTTCTTCTGTCTTTGTTTCTGGTGGTTTCTCTGCCCCTCTGCCCCTCTGCCCCTCTGCCCCTCTGCCCCTCTGCCCCTCTGCCCCTCTGCCCCTCTGCCCCTCTGCCTGCAGGGTGCTGGGCTAAAAGATGTGTGCCACCACCATCTAGTGGGAATTCTTATCTAAAAGTAGACATATTTGTAATGGTTTTTCTATCCCTGTGACAGTGTAAGATTGTAAATCACTAGGCTATCAGACTTAACTGGGTGCTTTAGTATCAGGTTGGTGACTCTTACATGGCTTTTAGTTTCCCATAAAACTGCCAACTTTCCAGAAGCTTCTATAATTTGTGCCTTGAGCCCTCCATTCAAGAACAACATGGACATTGGTGACTGACAGCTCTCAGGTAGACAACTGGGTATTCTTGTTATTTCCCTGTTTCTCATATAAACCACTGACAAATACCACTGGGGGGTGGGTGGGGAGGAGTTGATTTCCTTTTACACTTTGGGTCACATTCTATCAAGGACAGAAGCCAGGGTAGGAACTCAACGGGGCAGAGACCATGGAGGAACGGTTCTTACCACGTGCTGTCTATGGCTTGCTTGGCAGCCTTTCTTCTATAGAGCAAGCCCATTTGTCTAGGGCTGGCACTGATGTGTTTATAAAAAGATAGAGGGGGGAATGTGTTCTATGGAGGTGTGGTGAGGTGTGTGTGTGGGGGAAAGGAATGTCTCAGCGGGGCCAAGGCAAGGCATCCCTTCCCCCTGAGGGACCAGTCACAGAGTTTATTCATGACATGGGGAGGGGAATTAAGAGGGTAGTAGAGGCAGAGAAAAGGAGAGAGAGAGAGAAAGAGAGAGGGAGAGGAAGAAGAGGAGGAGGAGAGAAGGGAAGGGAAGGGAAGCAAAGGGAAGGGAAGCAAAGGGAAGGGAAGCAAAGGGAAGGGAAGCAAAGGGAAGGGAAGGGAAGTAGAGAAGTAGAGACCGGTCATGAACACGTGGAGAGAGAGGGGGTAAGGGAATGGAGGGGGGGGGGGAGAAGGGAAGCAGAGAAAGATCAAGAGACAAACAAGAGAGGGCAAGAGGGCAAGGCAGGGCAAGCAGCCCCTTTTATAGTGGGTCAGGCCTACCTGGCTGTTGCCAGGTAACTATGGGGTGGAGCATACCTGACTGTTGCCAGGTAACTGTGGTGCAGAACTTAGACAGAACGCTAATAGGCAATGTACATACTGGGCTCCCACTTTATCAATCAAGAAAATGCCCCCACCGACATGCCCAGGAGCCAGTCTGATGAAGGTTCCTGCTTGATTGAATTTCCTTTGCTCAGGTGTGTCAAACTTGTGTCAAACTGACAAAACCACACTTAGTCATGGGCCAGGGATAAGGATTTTGGAGTCAAAACTTAAATGTTCTAGACCGAGGACCTAGTCTGTCCACATTGAGTTCTTTGTTTGGATCGTGGATTTGGAAAAGGCTATGCAGCGGCTGTGTCTGTCGGGGTCTCATCACGGATGAGTACCTGAGCCGAGCCTTTAGGGAAACAGGGATTTGGCAAATGCTGTCGGAGGTGTCAGTGGAGCTTGGCCTGTGCTGCCTCAGTCCACAGGAGGAGAAAGCTCATCTCCCTCTCAATGGCTTGGAAACAAAGGAAGGGCGGGGCCAAGAGCCTTTAAAGGCCACCCCCACCCCCACATCAGCAAGCGCCCCCCCCTCCCTCGTGACTTAATTTTCATTATATAGGTCCCACTTCTTCCGTTAAACTCGCCAACAGTGCCAGCACCCAGAGATGAAGCCCCCAGGAGCCATTAGAAGACATTTAAGATCCAAATCATAACAAGATGTCAGCAGCGACTCTGCATAACCAGTGAAGAAACAGGAAGGGAAACAGCCTCAGGGAGGAAGGCAACCTGGCCGAGGCTAGAGGAAGCCATCCTAGACTCCAAATGCGAATCGCTCCCTGAGAGAAGAATAGCATTCTTGGTTAAATGGAGGGACTTGTTTTATGACTTTATTCAGTGTTAGGATAACTGATAACGTCAAGGTTTTTGTTCGTTTGTTTTGTTTTCCGGATGCTACCGGATAGAAGGGTCCATTCAACTCTGTAGAAAAAGGTGACATAGTGTGTTTAGATAGATGCTTGCATTTGTCTCTTCCAAGGAACCAGAAAGAAGCGAAAGGAAGTGACATTCACTTACTGTTTCACGCTTTGGCAACAGAACAGACGTGTCAGCCATGTCTGCTGAGACACAGTGTGCACCCTAGCAATGCCGCGAGACAGCGCTCAGCCGTCAGCAAACCCACCCACATTGTTTGTCAAGCTTAAAGTAACACAGAAAGATGCAAAATATAAATTTATTCATAGTATTTCCCCCCCACAATTATAAACTTTCAGTATAAAAGTGTCCAAGTCTTCATAAACATTTTTCACTTTTAAAAATCGAAGCCAAAGTTTCTGGCATTTTTTTGTGTGGGGATGCGGGGATTTGTGCAACTAAACAAATGGCCCCAGATCAGACCCGCCGTCCTGAGTCACATTTTAACTCTCCTTTTAACTCTTTGGGCTAAATGAGAAAAAAAACCAAAAAAAAAAAAAAAAAAAAAAAAAAAAAAAAACCAAAAAAAAACCCAAAAAAACCCAAACCAAAACAACAACAACGAAAAACCTGACCTGACCAGCAATAGAAATATTGTTCTAAAGCATTTGAGAATTAAAACTCTTTGGGGAAGTTTGGGTTTCCAATTTCTTTTGCTTTGTGGGTGACTTTAGGAAAAAAAATCTTCTAAGATCTCAGCTTTTCTGAGCTTAAATAGAGGTCAAGAGGCGACTGGCCTCTAGTCTCCTACAGCGTGCCTCCTGCTTGTCTGGTCATGCTAGTCACGATAAACTGGTGCGAAGAACTGCGGTCAAAGTTGCTATTCCAGCGGCCTGCAGAAGCCCTCAAAGATATCGATAAGATGTTGATGGTTTCATTCGCTACTGAAAGATGTTCATTTTGTGCCTTGGCGGTCACACTGGAGTAAGATGTCATAGATGCCCATACTTAACAGACAGTGCAGCTCGGTGTAGGAGAGACCATGGCAGTGTCTACATGTGGGCACCCAGGGGTAGGCAGGCAGCGCTAACTGCCTGGAGAGCCACCCTGTATCAGTCTACATGGATTCACTTGTGCATGCCAGGTCTGAGCTGGCAAGGAGGAGAGGCTTGCGATGCTATTCTCAGCTTGGTCCACAGGCCCTAGAGCTGCCACCGGAATGCAGGGGCCAACAGCCATTCCACTGTGTCCCTGGTGCTGAGCGAGTGGCTGCTGGCCAAGATGGAAACCTTCTCAGATACCATCTTCCCCAGATTGTACCCTGTTTTAGGTAGTACCCTCAAAGTCCAGCAATCCAAAACCTCTACGGGGAGACCGGCTTCATTATACTGTCCCCAAGGGCTATTTTGTTCAACACTCCAAGTTTAAGTGAAGACTCGTCTGTCCACACAATGGAAGCGGATAAACTTTTCTTCTTAACTTTGAAGATGGATTTCCTCCGGTGTTTGTGCAGCAACTGTTTCAACTTGTCCTTAAAAAAGGAGGTGGTCAGAGTGTAGAGGATGGGGTTTAAGGCGCTGTTCACCGGAAGGAAAAAAACCACGATCCAGGAAGTGATTGTGCCTGGAGAAATAAGTTTGAAAGGAAATAGAAAGTGGATCCTCTCTCTCTCTGCTCCCTCAGGTCCAGTCCTCCCCCACCTCCACCCTGTCCCCATCCCGTCCCTACTGCTGTAGCAGAACACCCACTGCAACCTCCCCCACAACATCTCCTGTGGATCCCACACACTGTTCCCACCTAACTTCTCTGTCCCCACTCGCGCAATTGCAGCAGGCACCAACTGCTAAACCACAAGTCAGGCTTGTTGACATTCCTTCTACGCTCCGCCCAACAGTTACCTAGCAACAGCCTAGTAGGCCAGGCTTGCTATAAAAGGGACTGTTTGGCCCCTCCCTCTCCCTCTGAATCTCTGACTCCCTTTTCTCTCTGACCCCTTTCTCCCCCCAGCCCAAATCTCTACGTATTCCCGAGTTTCTCCCTCTCCCTCTCTCTTCCTAACCTCCATGAAGAGGTGCCTCAGCACGGGCTCCCCGAGGTACCCCTTCCCACGGCACCATACCGTGCTCTATAAAACATATCCTTGGCTTTATAACACACATCAATGCCTACCAGAATTTTCAGTTCTGGAACTGAAAAAATTTAAGGAAGTCTAAGGGGAAGTACAAATATAAGCATCACCAACGAAATACAAGAGATGGAAGAGAGAATCTCAGGTATAGAGGATAGGATAGAGGAAATTGATACACTGGCCAAAGAAATCTAAAAAAACCTCCTGACTCAAAATATCCAGGAAACCTGGGATACCATGAAAGACTGAGCCTAAGAATAATTGGAATGCAGGAAGGAAAGGAAACCAAGCTCAGAGGCCCAGAAAATGCTTTTAATAAAATCAGAGAAGAAACTTTTCCTAACCTAAAGAAGGAGATGCCAATAAAGGTACAAGAAGCATACAGAACACCAAATAGATTGGACCGTGAAAAAGAGTCCCCTTGGCACATCATAGTCAAAATACTAAACCTACAGAACAAAGAAAGAGTATTAAAAGCTGCAAGGGAGATATACCAAGTAATATATGAAGGCAGAGCTGTTAGAAGTATATCCACCTTCTCAACGGACAGAGCAAGGCCTGAGCAGAAGTCCTACAGACCCTTAAGAGATCATAGACACCAGCCCAAATGACTACAGCCAGCAAAACTTTCAATCACTATAGACGAAGAAAGAAAGATGCTTCACAATAAAGTCCAATGTAAACAATATCTCTCTACAGATCTAGTCCCACAAAAGGTGCTAGAAGGAAAACTTCAACCTACAGAGGTTAACTACACCTACACAGGAAATAATCTCACACCAGCAAAATCAAAAGAAGGGAAACACACACACACACACACACACACACACACACATACACACAGGCGCACGCACACACACAGACACACACAGACACACCACCACCACCACCACCAGGAGGAGCACCAGCACCAATGACAATATCAAAGTAAACAGTAATCAACAATCATTGGCCATTGCTATCTCTTCATCGCCTCAATTCCTCCATAAAAAGACACAGTCTAACAGATAGACAACACCTCAGGGTAACAGGTTAAGGAAAAGATATTCCGAGCAAGCGGACCTAAGAAGCAAGCTGGGTAGTCATTTTAATATCTAACAAAATAGACTTCAAAGATAGAAAAGGACACTTCATACTCATCAAAGGAAAACCCACTAAGATGATGTTATTCAAGTTTGTACAAGAAACACTACTACAGATTAAATCATATACTAACCCTCACACATTGATAGTGGGAGACTTCAGTACCCCACGCTCACCAATGGACAGGTGATCCAGACGGAGAAATTTCTAAACAGAGAAATGCTGGAGCTGACAAGCCCTATAAACCAAATGGACCTCAGGTGTTTACAAAACTTTTCACTCAAACTCCTTCTTCTCAGCACTTCGTGAAACTTTCTCCAAAACTGACCACAGACTTGGACATAAAGCAAGTCTCAACAGGTATAAGAAAATTGAAATAACCCCCTGCATCCTGTCAGACCACTACAGACTAAAGCTGAACAACAGAAACAAACAAACAAACGAACAAACAAAAACAGCTTACAAGCTCATGGAACTGAACAACTCTCGACTGAATGAAAAACGGGTTAATCCAGAAATAAAGAAATTAAAGACTTTTTCGGTGGAGAGAGAATATCCAACTTAACAAAGTCAGAACTAAAAAGCGGGGTGGGGTGGGGGTAAAGGAAGCAAGGAATTCCAGAGGATCATAAGGACATACCTTAAAAACATGTACTCCATCAACTAGCAAAATCTAAAAGAAACGGATATGTCTTTTTGATAGGACCCACTTACCAAAGTTAAATCAAGATGAGATAAATGACTTAAATAGACCTTTAACCCCCCAGTGAAATAGAAGCAACCATTAAAAGTCTTCCCTAAAAATCAAACAAACAAACAAACCACCCAACCAAAAAACCGAAACCAAACCAAACCAACCAAACAAAAACCAGGTCCAGATGGGTTTGGCACAGAATTCTACCTGACTTTCAAAGAAGAGTTAATACCAATACTTCTTAAATTATTCCACAAAATTGAAACAGAAGAAACATTGCTTGATTCATTTTGGGAGGACATGCTCATCCTGACACTGAAACTACACAGACACAACAGGCGAGGAGTATTACAAACCAACTTCTCTTATGAACATAGATGCAAAAATACTCAATAAAATACCTGCAAACAGAATACAAGAACACATCAAAAAGATCATCCACCATAATCAAGTAAGCTTCATCCCAGAGAAGCGACATATAATAATCAGTAAATGTAACCCATCATTTAAACAGGCTGAACGACAAAAACCACACGGCCATCTCATTATATGCAGAAAAGGCCACGAAAATTCCAACAGAATTCTCTATAGATCTTGAAAGCACAATTCTCAATTTCATGTGGGAAAGCATGCCCCATCATGATAGAAGTTCTGGAGAGATTAGGGATCCAAGGGACATACCTAAACGTAACAAAGGCAATTTATAGCAAGCTTAAAGCCGATATCAAATTAAATCATGAGAAACTCAAAGCAATTCTACTAAAATCAGGAACAAGAGTAGTCCATTCTCTCCATATTTATTCAATTATTACCTGAAGTTCTAGCTATAGCTATAAAATAACTGGAGGAGAACAAGGGGATACCAATTGGAAAGGAAGAAGTTAAAGTTTTTATTTTCAGATGATACAACTGTACACAAAAGTGACCTAAAAATTCCACCAGGGAACTCCTACAGCTGATAAATACTTTTGGCAAAGTGGCCTGTTACAAGATTAACTTTAAAAATAATAATAAAAGTTAAAAAAAAATCAGCCGTTTTCCTATATATGAATGACAAATGGACTGAGAAAGAAATGAGGGGAAAACACCTTTCACAATAGCCTCAAATAATATGAACCATCTTGGGCTAATTCTAACTAAGCAAGTTGAGGACTTCTATAATAAAAAATTCAAGCCCTTAAAGAAGATATTAGAAGAGGGAAGATCTCTCATGCTCCTTGATCTGCAGGGTTAAAATAGTAAAAACGACCATCCTACTGAATAAAATCTACAGATTCAGTGTGATCTCCACCAAAATTCCAACACAATTCTTTTTTTTTTTTTTTTTTTTGAGACAGGGTTTTTCTGTATAGCCCTGGCTGTACTGGAACTCACTTTGTAGACCAGGCTGGCCTCGAACACAATTCTTTATAGATCTTGAAAGCACAATTCTTAACTCCATATGGGAAAGCAAAAAACCCGAGATAGCTGAAACAATCCCGAACAGTATAAAGAACCGCTGGAGGTCCCACCATTTCCAATTTCAAGTTGTACATCAGAGCTATAATAATAAACCACATGGTATTGGCACAAAATTAGATACATTGATCAATGGAATTAAAGTCCAGACTTAAATCCACACACCTATGGACATCTGATTTTTTTAAAAAATATTTATTTATTTAATGTAAGTGCACTGCAGCTATCTTCAGACACTCTAGAAGAGGGCATCAGATCTCCTTATGGATGGTTGTGAGCCACCATGTGGTTGCTGGGATTTGAACTCAGGACCTTTGGAAGAGCAGTCGGGTTCTCTTACCCACTGAGCCATCTCACCAGCCCCCAGACATCTGATTTTTGATAAAGCCAGAAACACACAGTACAGGGTGAGGGTGTGGGAAAACCCAGCATCTTCAACAAATGATACTGGTCAAACTGGATGTCTGCGTGTAGAAGAATGCAAATAGATCTGTTTTAATCACCTTGTACAAAACTCAAGTCCAAGTGGATCAAAGATTGCAACATAAAACCAGATCCATGGAATCTGACAGAAGTAAAAGTGGGGAATATCCTTGAGTGTGTCGGCGCAGGAGATGACTTTTTGAACAGAACAGCTATAGCGTAGGCACTAGATCAATAATTAATAAAACAGATTTCAAGAAACTGAAAAGCTTCTGTGTGGCAAAGGTCACTGCCAAAACAGCAGCCTACAGAAAGGGAAAGAGTTTTACCAACTTCATACCTGATAGAAGACTAATACACAAAATAGAGAAAGAACTCAAGAAACTATATATCAAAGAAACAAATAATCCGACTTGAAAAATGGGGGAACAGATACAAACAGAGAATTCTCAAAAGAGAAATCTCCACTAGCCGAGAAAATTTGAAGAAATATGCAGTATCCTTAACCATCAGGGAGATACAAATCAAAACTATTCTGAGATTTCATCTTACACCTGTCAGAGTGGCTAAGATCAATACAAGTGACAGCTCATGCTGGTGAGGATGTGAAGCAAGGGAAACACTCCTCTATTGCAAACTTGGACAGTATAGAAATCAATATGGTGGTTCTCCAGAAAGTTGTGGATTAATATACCTCAAGATCCAGCTATACCACTCTGGGAATCATACTCAAAGGACATTCCGTCCTGCCACCAGGACATTACTCAACCATGTTCATTTTATCTTTATTCAAAATAGCCAGAAGCTGGAAACATCCTAGATGCCCCTCAACAGAAGAAAATGTGGTGCATTTACACAACGGAGTACTTTTACACTTAGATAGTTACAACAATGGAGTACTCCTCAGCTGTTAAAAAAAAAATGAAATCATGAAATTTGCAGGTGAATGTATGGAACTAGAGAAAAAAATGTATCCTGAGTGAGGTAACCCAGAGCCAGAAAGATAAATGGAATAAGTACTCACTCATAAGTGGATATTAGCCATGAAACAACTGATAACCAAGCTACAATCTATAGGCCCAGAGAGGTTAGGGAAAGAGGAGGGGTCAAGGTGGGGCACACGTGGATCTCCCTCAGAGGGGAAAACCAAATCTGAAAACACCTTGATCTTGGCTAGCCAGTCCCTCAATGATGAAAAAAAGAATGTATGGCATATTTTGTTATTGTGGCCTTAGGAAAAAAATTCAGCCCCCATAGAGTTAAGAGACTTGTAGAACAGGGGAGCCATTTGAGAGCCATCTAAAAGGCACTCCGGTGCAGCATTGTTACCTCGACAGACCCAGCGGATGGGTCAGGATAGGAGCAGGAAACATTCAACTCACACATCTGGGGCCTTCTTTCCTTCCCCCACAACCAGGAGAAGCATCTGGGGCAAAAAGACAGGTATCGGGAGGCAAAGATGACAAACCTCCATCTCTACCACAACTCCTGGACAGCCCCAGCTTCCCCGAGTCACTGAGCAAGACTCCCCATAGAACTCAAATACTGGTCAGCAGCCTGGCGTGTCCCTGACCCCTCACCCTCCCTGGGACAGCTCACAGCTTGGCAGCTGAGGTTTTTGTTTGCTAAAGACCACGTTGTGAAGAACTCAGTGGAAAATGTGAAGACGAATAAACCATGCTCCCAACCTTTCTGGAATTTATAATTTTAAGAAAGCAACGGACACATGGACTCAAGATACAGGCTGGTATGATGCAGCTTAAGTGGGGCTACTAAACATGATGGAAACAAGACCTTATAGATGTTGAGCGACTGGGTTGGGTGAGGCCAGGAATGGTGCCGTTAGCGGGGAGAGGACTTGCGTTGAGCATTGAGGGAGAGATGTGATCAGCGGACTACACTCTTGTCTCCTGAGAGCATGCATGATCACCAGGTGGAAGAAAACCTGGCAAATGTTAATGTCATATCAGAGAAACACAAAAGAGAAAGTTCACAGTTACTCTGGCCTTAGATCACAGAATTCATAAGGATGAGGTGGGAGGCAAGAGCTAGTACAGAGATAGTCCCACACTTGGACTTCACTATGTGAGCAGAGCAAGCCAATGGATGATTTGGTCCGATTGAATTTGAAATGGTCCGATGAAAGGCTTAAGCTGTCCAGGTAGTGGGGGGTGGAGTAACAGTTTGAAGATTTCTCAAGGGAACATCTGTACTACACACAGTTGGATCTCCTCCAGTGAGCAACAGCAAACAGTTATGTCATCTGCTCTCACTGCCCCGACCAGCAAAGTCTCCCAAGCTTGGCTCTGACTGTCCATGGTGTTCAATTCCACATTTCCCATGGCTTGATGGACATCTATGCTTGATGTGAAATTCAAGCAAGAGGGGCCTACTGGGCCTGGTGTGTCACCTTACACGGGGGCATCTGATCAGGCCTCACATAACTGCACAAGCTGGGGAAAAAGAGCTCTTTATCGCTTTCCATGTGCCAGACTCAGGACTGTCACAGTGACTAAGTCACAGGTCCCACCATGATCAGCTCTTCAGGTGGACTTGCCTATGGGCTGTGAGCAGAAGATGATCCCATGGTCAGTTTAAGAGCTAAGGTAAATCCCCCAGTGGCTCCTGGCAGCTAGCTGTGATCTCAGAAAAGGTGTCAGGCTTTGGAATAGGGTTGATGATTCTATCTGGATCTGAGTCTCTGAATCATGGGGGGATTCGAGCAAAATACCTCTGTGTATGCCTTGGTCCCCCAGGTACCAATCTAGAATTCCTGGTGGAACCAGAGATTCTATGTATGTATGTATGTATGTATGTATGTATGTATCTACCTACCTACCTACCTGCCTACCTATCATCTATCTATCTACCTACCTACCTACCTACCTGTCTATGTATGTACATACGTGTGGTGGTTTGAATATGTTTGGCACGGGAAATGGCACTATTAGCAGGTGTGCCCTTGTTAGAGGAAATATATCACTGTGGGGGTGAGCTTTGAGGTCCTATGCTCAAGCTCTGCCTAGTGTGGAGGTTAGTCTCCTCTTGGCTGCCTGCCCAAGACAGTCAGTCCCATTTTGTTGCCTGTGGAACAAGATGTAGAATTCTCAGTTCCCCCAGCACCATGTCTGCCTGGATGCTGCCATGCTACTTGCCTTGATGGTAATGGACTGAACCTCTGAAACTGTAAACCAGTCCCAAGTAAATGTCCTTGATGAAAGTTACTTTGGTGCCGGGCGGTGGTGGCGCACGCCTTTAATCCCAGCACTCGGGAGGCAGAGGCAGGTGGATTTCTGAGTTCAAGGCCAGCCTGGTCTACAGAGTGAGTTNCAGGACAGCCAGGGCTATACAGAGAAACCCTGTCTCAAAAAAAAAAAAAAAAAAAAAAAAAAAAAAAAAAAAAAAAAAAAAAAAAACCAAAAAAAAAAAAAAAAAAAAAAAAAAACCAAAAACAAACCAAACCAAACCAACCAAACAAACAAACAAAAAAAGAGTTGCCTTGGTCAAGATGTCTTTTCACAGCAATAAATCCCAAACTAAGACAGTATGTACATATGTATGTATGTATGTACGTAAGTATGTATGTATGTATGTATGTATGTATGTATGTATGTATCTATCTATCTATCTATCTATCTATCTATCTATCTATCTATCTATCTTTCATTTATATTCTTGATTAAGAACCACTAGCTAGCTCAGGTAGAGGCAAGATACTTAGAATATAAAACACTGGGGTGCGAGTGTTAATTGTTTGTACCGATGCCATAGGTACTTAGGAAGAATTAACTATGTGCCTTGTCAGTCAAAGGGCCTGAGAAGGCCCCGGGTACCTGGGGGTGAGGAAGAGGACTGACCTGGTATCTCCACTTGAAGGAGAGACAGGATCTTAACGACAAACACAGGGATCCAGCAGATGGCGTCAGAGAACACGATAAAAAAGAAGCGGTTTGCAACAGCCACCTCCTTCCGGATGTGGCTCCTCACTTCTGCGGTCTGAAGGGCTGTTTTCTGAATGGAGCAGAACATGGTGACATAGGAAATCACGATGGCGAGGAAAGCCAGCAAGTTCACACCTGTTGGGAAGAGTACGCTCGTTTCACACTCTCTGAGTGGCCAGCAGAGAAGCATCAGCTACATGGCTGCTGATACAGCACCGGGCACCTGGCCTTCCCCAGAAGCCCCCTCTCCTATGTCCTCAGAGCTCTGTCGCTAAATGTCCCAAGAACCTGGGTTTCTATTAGCCTTAAAAGAGGATTTCAAAGGCATACATTCTTTATGAAGAATTAGAGCTGGAAACTGAGATCTAGAATACTATGAGTAAGACTGCCTCTCCTCTCTCTCTCTCTCTCTCTCTCTCACACACACACACACACACACACACACACACACCACACACACACACTGGTTTTGATTTTAGTTCCTGGAAAGTCACCCCTTAAGGTGATTCTGTGATTGTAATGCACATCTCAGAAATAGATAACAATCTTAGTTCCTTGGCTTATACATGTGAATAAAATAATCCTAGAATTTATCGCGAATATAATTGCCTCAGAAGCATTATTCTTTTTAAGCTTTGGCCATTTCAATAAATATAACACATAAAACCCAAAATGCTCTTTTTGTTTACTTTTGCCCACAGTAATTTAAACTATTGTGGTTCAGAACCCTTTAAACTCCATTTACAAAAGAGATAAAGATGTTAAAGATCCAACTAAATGAATCACTCTTTGGGGGCCGAATGGTTTCACAGATACCCCCTGTAACACTGATTTCTTGTTTCTTTCCCTTGCTTTATTCTTGCTGTTATAAAAAAAAAAATCCAAAATAGTGATTATCTAATTTCTTTTAATGAGCATAAAATTTGCATATATTTCCAGAGCTTCTAAAAACATCCCTACACTGAATTTAGACTGTGTGGAAGACTGGTAATGGCTGGGGAAACAGTTTAAATTCAAGGTTATTTCTATCTACAGCATTCCCTAGTCCGTGGGTTCACTCTATTGTCACACAATAGGATTTTATACCACTGGTTTGTCTGAGGTTTCTCGTCAGAGAGTTTAGCTTAGCATAAAATAAAATGATTCTATTGTAGGTGCTTAATCTGTTTTTTATCAGAGTCTCGTGCCTTAGCTATAAAAGCCAGCCGCATCCAACTTCCTTAGCACTTCAACCGGGTGTGGCTGGCCCTTGGAGCTGGGGTCCACTTTGAACCCACCGTGTTTTCCTGGAACACAGCTCCCACCCATAATCCTCTGTTTTCACTTGGCTGTGCCTCCCCGTCGATGGGGCTTCATTCCTCCTTCGAAGCCTTCCCTCGTCCTCAGATTGGATAGCCTATACTCTTTACCCATGGTGCTTTTCGGCCTGCGCTATGAGGATGCAGCTGAGGGTCTGCCTCCTGCTGTCTGTTCTTCAGTGTCTGTGAGGGCTCCGGGTGTTGTCTCTCCATTTCTTAATATTGTGCACGGCCATAGAAGATGCACAGTAGATTCTTGTAAGTAGTGGTGGTTTGGATGTGTTTACCCAGGCACATATATGTCGGAGGTCTCTATGTAGATCACCCGCACTAGAAATGAGTCTGAAGGAAGCCTAAAGAGCCTATAGGGTCCTGGAAGAACACACTTATAAACCTATGGCTGCCAAACAAGAACTGACGTCCGAAGAGAATCAACGAAATGATGTAAACACAGAGTTTTGTTTTCCGGAGAAGGAGAAATGGGAACAGAGGCTAGGGCCTCCCCAGGATGATTTTAAGCCAGCCATCTAAACTTGACCTTGAGAGTAGTTTGTGACGTTGGTGGGTTTCTGATTAGAAGGAAAGAGCTGTGTTCATAGCCAGGGCTGTGGAACAGATCACGTGAGGAGGGGGACTGTGGTGCCAGTCGCCGTGGGAGCGGGTAAGACTGTGGTGCAGAGGCGAGGTCTCAGATGACCGCAACAGCAGTGGGCAGAGACAGGCAGGGGCAGAAGGCAGAGGAAAAGTATTTTTGATAAAGCATCAAGGGGTTGTTGGTGAGGAGGATGAGAGAAGAAGCAGAGGAAATGATGTGTGTTAGGTAAAGAAAGGCTGTGGGAACCGCCTTCATTCCAAGCAGAACTAAGACAGGCTACACAATTTAAAACATTAATGTTAAGGTCTAAGTCTGTCATTTATTTATAACGGAAAATACAAGGCCGTCATTTCTAAGGGAAAAAAAAAATCAGGGAATTAAGAAAGCTGAGAAGAATTTGCATTGAGGGTCCTCAAGAGCCGTGTTTACAAAAGGCAATAAATCTGTGGGTGTTTAGATAATCTGCTCATCAGTTTCCAGAATTTTATTAATATTTATTTAAATTATAACTACGTTGTTAAAATGATTTAAAAGGAGTTTGAGTAATTTGGTAGGGTTTCAGGACTGGGCACTAACTTAGAATTTTTCCAGGTCGTATTCACTGTGAATGAATAGCAAAAAGAACAAGGAACAATTATAAAAAAAAAAAAAAAAAAAANTTTCCAGAATTTTATTAATATTTATTTAAATTATAACTACGTTGTTAAAATGATTTAAAAGGAGTTTGAGTAATTTGGTAGGGTTTCAGGACTGGTCAGTAACTTGAAGGTCATAAGGAAAGTACACTGTTTTAATGAATAGCAAAAAGAAAGAAGAACAAAAAAAAAAAAAAAAAACCCTAATAAAAAAAAAAAAAAAAAAAAAAAAAAAAAAGGAATCACCCAAAGATCCTGAGAGTGTGTCTATGAGTTCCACACTAAATCTCAGCAATAAAAAGTTTAATACTACTAATAAAACACCTACAAAATGCAGGCCAAGAACTTTGTTTGCTTTCAGAGCAAACAGATGTACATCTGATGCTTTGTGTCATTTCTAGAAAGATGGTGGCGTCTCTGGGAAATCAAAGATGAAACTTACCTAGAAAAATCCCAAGGGAGTACCCTCTACTTCCAAAATCTTCTGCTTGGTCATAATGAAGTGGGAAGCAGACTCCATTTTTCCCATAAAAGTTGCCGAAATAATCCTCGCTAGTGAAGGGAACGGCCGCTATGAGAAATCCCGCCGCCCAGATGCTGGCGAGGACCACGGCAGTCTGGCGCTTGCCCAGGCGCAGGTTGCTGAAAGGGAATACGATGACCAGGAACTTCTCCAGGGTCAGGAATGTCAGCAGCAGCACCGAGACCTCTGTGGACAGTGTGGCCAGGAAGCCCAGCAGACGGCAGGGCACACTCTCCATCCACAGCAGCGCATACTTCTGATACTGTCCTCGGTACTTGATGTCAAAGATGCCCACGGAGAACAGGTACACCCCCATTAGGCAGTCGGCACCTGCAGGAGCGAAGCAGCCCAAGACAGTTGCGCTCAGCATCTCTCCTTTTAATTTCCTAGATCCTTCTTCCTGTATTAAGTGGACCAGTGTAACAACCTACTAGACTACTAACCAGCCAGTGGATCTGATTCGTTTTTCGAGTTAAAAGGCTGGAAAGGGGTAACAATTTCTGAGGGATAGTATATAAATGAAAATATGTACTACTGGTATAGTTACCAAAATATTCTTGACTAACACCAATATCTGCCCATCTTTTTCTTGACAGTGGCAGGAGTGGAGAATTGGAGCTTGTCTCAAGCCTGTGGGCTTTTGTAATTGAAATTAATAATAGATTACATTTAGTTTACAAATCTCAAAACTTATTCCATCTTCCATCTCCCACTCATTGACTGGTGTTTTCATTTCTAAGCCGTGATTCCCAGGGCTGTGTTTCATGCTAAGAGCTTGTAGCCTAAAATCATAAAGAACAGTTCATTTACATCTAGAAAATATTTGCCCACTGAAGCTAATTTATATTGAAGGATATTTGTTGAATGTACAATTCTGTATACACATCACACAAACACACACATACATCACATACATATCACCTCATAAAAGACATTCCATTTATACAAGAAGCATACTTACAACAGAGGATTTTGATGGACATAGCATGAGTCGTATTCTCAGCCTTAATGAGAGATCTCACGGCTATGACAAGGAAATTCCCAACGCAGGTAATGAAAGCTATAACCCAGACAGACACTCTGAGGATACTGTTAGCCAAGAGGTCCTCAGACGAAGAAATACCATCAGTCAACGGCATACAGATTCGGACATGGGGGACATAGGAGCAGTATCGAAAGGTTTTCAAATAACTGAAGTCAAAGGAGAAAGAGAGAGAGTCATTTGGCCGCAGTGATTCCAGAACCCCTACCAGGGCTACAGGCGGGAGTAGGGGCTGGCTCGTGGCTAGTTGGCTTGTTATTGTGAAGTATTATCATTCTTCAGCAATTTGCTGGTCTACGTGGGGCTGTTGGAAAGACTAGCACTGTATGGGACACAGACTTCAGAAGTGTGTGTCTGTGTCTGGAGGGAGTTAAGGGTCAGGGGACTATAAAAATCTGAAAGTTCCGTGGGCTCTACTACCATCCCTGACCAGACCGGATCTGAGTATTCTATAAAGTAGATCACTATAAAAAAAAAAAAAAAAAAAAAAAGTTGATCTCTAGCCAACATCCCAGGCTTTCACTGTAGGGAACTTACGACTCACGAAAAAATATTCTCAATTAACATTGAGTATCTAGCTGCCTTCTTGAGCTGGCGAAGGGGAGAGACTGAGACTAGGAAAACTGAGTCTTGCTGGGGCTGGGAGGAGAAGCCTTCAACACAGGGTTTATATCAGAGTTTCTTTGAAAGGGCTAGACTTTCATTTCTAGAGGGAAATGGAGGTTTGTTTGTGGTCAATGCTTTTAGAATCTGGGCATGGGAAGTCTTGGCGGTTGGTGAGGGCCAGCTCCGTAGGTTTAGGGCCACACCCTAAACGTGTATGTGTAGATTTTCTCCCACAGTGCGAGTTCTAACTGTAATCTTCCACTGGGTCTTGCGGTTCATTCGCTTACTCTTTTTCCCCCCAGCTGAATATACTTTTACCATCTCCGAATTCAGTTTCCGCACCAGCAGGTTCCATGGTACTATGCGGAGCCCTCTCGAGACTGTGCCTGGCCATCCTTAGCTACCCGGCCTCCTTCCACGCAAGCGCAGTGGCCTTCTAATCTTGCACAAGCCAGACCCAGGCCCCTCGGAGAGCCTTGACTCTCTCCTTTTTCTTTGGATGTATTCAGTTGTCTCGAATGCCACGTGACTGACTATCCAAACCCTTCATCTGTCTCTACTTTATTTCACGTATCATCATGGAATCAATAGACATTTACTTATTGGCTCTTTTAGTCTGACTTCAAAGCTAAGTGAACATACTCTGGCACGTTCTTCCTCTCTCTCATCACTGAGTCCTCAACCTCACTCCGTGCCTGCCGGATGCTAAGGACTCAACGAACGTCTCTTCTGTAAGGATGATGGGTTGTTGAGTGCTGGGTGTCTTGGAGACATACAAAGCAAATCCTACCCCAAGCAGCTTAGAGCCGTTGGCACCCAGTTAAAGGAACGCGACATCTGACGTCATCGGTTTCTTTTCCTAGCCCGGACACCTGGCACAAACTTGATTCATTTAGGAATCCATTATACTCAGTGTCTTCAGAGAGAGCAAGCCAGGTTGGCTCTCCCACTGTGACCAGGGGCAGGCAGGATGGGGAGTGGGGGTGGGGTGGGGGATGGGGTGAGGAGGTAGGGATGTTTCAACAAGTGAAGGCCAAGGAAGAAGAGCAGGTCGTTCATCATGGATGTAGCTAAGCTAGCTCTTTTTTTTTTTCTTTTCCTGTTTGTTGTAGGTCCCTCCATGACCTTGGCATTCAGACGCCAGCTTCACCAAATTTACAAAAGTCTGGATCTCTCTAGCCTATGACACACTCGCCATCTGCCTGCAGCATGTAAGAGCGGCCTCATGAATTATATATCTAATGGTGCCACAGGAAGGGGGATGAGCAAAAGCACGCGCATACGCATTGAACACCTGTCTCTTAGGCACCACGCCCCCTGCACAGACACAGCCAAAGTGTTGTCCCCCAAAGAGCACCTGAATTCACCTCAACACTCTCATCGACTGGCTGCACCCAACTTGGGATCTTACATCGATTTCTCCCTATTTTTGTGGATGACAATGGTTAAATTTGAAATCAGGAACATATAGATCATATACAGTTGATAAAGAAATGGTCACGTTAAAAATAAACACATATATGAACACAACTTACACAGTGCACTTTAGCCATATATATTCAAGTGACTTAACAAAACTGATAAAGATTAGTTACCTCCATCTGCAGTGCACTTTTAATAAGAGAAACAACACCTGGGATCTACATAGCCCACATCTGAGAGCAGCCGACTGCTCACTCATGTGAAGTGAATTAATGTTTCCAGGGCTCCTGAGTACCCTTTAGCCAGGGACTTCATTTGATGTAATGTGTGGCATTCTGGTACCCTGATCTCTTATTGGGCCTCAATTGGATAAACATCGTGTTTCCAGAGAGAAGGGTCATTCATGTCGGCACATCATTATATTGAACTCTATTTGAACAGGGACCAAAGGTGACAAAATTAAAAAGTTCTCAATAGGAAAGAAGACTTTTGTTGCATGCAAACACAGTTCAGTGATAATTAGACAGTTGAGCACGGCAATGTTTGAATTAATTCATCATGCCTTCTTTTCCCTCCATCCCTTCAAACATACATACATGTGAGAAAGGTTCTTCATGGGCTGGAACATTCCTGTGTTTATGTTTGGAATCTCTATCCTTTCCAGGTCTCTGGAAGATATATACAATAGGTTTCACGTTTTTAGGATTAAACTCTGAAACCATTTCATTTTTTGGTCATATCTAAAAATCTAAAACTTTGAAATTTTATGTTACCAATTCGAATATGGCTAAAAATTTCACAGTAGATATTTAGAGAAAAAATTATTAATATTGACATCTGCTGGATGTGGGAGCTCTTGTGTCACTTAGATGCAGAATTAGTTTTAATATAAGACTGGTTTTGATATGGTAAGGGGCTGGGAGAGTGGTTACATACTTGCCTGACAAACACAAGATTCTGGCTTCCACCTCCAGAAATAAGAAATAAATAAATAATTGATCAAATGGCACTGGTGTCTGATGGGAGCTTAACATTATTTTTATACTTTGATTTAATCGGCACTGGCATGGAAGTTTATGGGTTTCATACCTAGAACCTCCAGTCTGAAAACACCACTAAAGTGAGTCTGATGGGAATCTGGATTTGAATATTTATTCCTCCCTGGCCAGCGTGTCTTTGGAGTGGAACCTGGGAGGCAGTGAGAAGATGGTACTCAGACACATTATTTACTAAGACCCCAGAGGGACTAGCAGGCATCCGGGCATTCTGAGTTAGCTGGAGAGATGGCTCGATGGTTAGAGCCCTGGACATTCTGAGTTTATCCAGGCACTTCTGAAGGTCTGGGTCTCAGAGATCCCTTCAGGACAGTGTAAAGGAAGACCTACAGAACTCTCCAAAGCAAACGGGGGAAGGGCAGTGTAAGGCAGTGAGAACCTCCTGCTTGCAGCATGTGATTGAAAGACACCTTTAAAAGGCAGGATTTATCCTGATGCTTTTAGCCAATTCAAATAAAGATTTTTTTTGCAATATGTTTTTGAATTTTCCTTGGCTCAGTGGCTCCTTCACAGACAAGTTCCTTTGCTCTCTAGAACAGAATTCAAATATGAAGAGACGCTGATACTGCAGAATCATCACGTGGCCCCTCTAGGAGAACACTTCAGCTGTCTTTTTCGCTTATCACTGACACTTCGTGTGGATTGTGTGGTTGCTGTAGCACAGGGGTCACTACAGCTTGTATGTAAGGATGTCCAATATCTGAACTGATGTCCAGTTAGTGTTGGTGAGGTATGTATTCGAGTGAGTCTTAGAAACAAACAATTAGACAATAAATAAGTGAGAGAATGAAGAGAGGAATGCGTAGCTAACGGTTACTACTTTGGGAAAGGGATAAGACAGCAGCGGGAGAGGGTTTTTTTTGTTTTTGTTTTTTAGAAATATGGTGCAGTGAACCTAGTACCTCGTGCGGGTCAAGTGCTCTGCATTCTCCATTCCCCATCAGTTTAAATACATTCTTACACAGGACTGCTTTGTGCAAGAAATTCAGAGCAGAGTGAATATCTTGTGTAGTGTACCGATGCATCACCTGTCAATCAAAAAACTTACGGCCTATAAGAAAAGGTAGAACAGAAGGTGGGACTTCCGGTAGGCAGAAAGAATTCTGGGATAGAGCCAGGCGTGGGAAGAGTAGCTGGGGAAGATGTGAGGAGGACCGACGTGTGGTATCCGAGCAGAGGTAACCAGCCACGTGGCAGAATGTAGAAGCAGTGTAAATTGGTTATTTTAAATTATTAGCTAGTCATGGAACATGCCTAGCTCTATGGCCTAGGTTATTTGTAAATATATTTTGAGTGAGACGTTATTCCGGGGAGCTTGGGGCTGGGAGGAAAACAGTCCCATGCAGTTGAGTCTTTATAATGAACTATGATAAAACACTGTCCATCTAGGGAAGAATCATGTTGAAGGCCGGAAGTCCGCTGTTAAGTTAAAAAACAGCAGGTTAGGGCTGGAGAGCAGCTAGCTCAGCAGTTAAGAGCACTGGCTGCTTTTCCAGAGGACCCAGGTTCACTTCCCAGCACCCACAAGGTAGCTCGAAACTGTCTGTAACTCCAGTTCCAGAAATCCAGTGTCCTCCCCTGGCTTCCAAAGCCACTGGTATGCATGTTCACGTACCTGCTATCACCACTAATAAATAATAAGTCTTTAAAACAATCACAAGATATTTATAGACTTTGGTTAATTACACTTTAGCTTCCTAGGAGCAAATACCATGCCCACTAATACTGGCTAAAAGACTGCTAAATCGTGCGTTTTAAAATAGATTTCTATTAGACTAGAAATAGAAGTCTATTTAACAAAAAGTGATATTTAATGTTGTCTCTGGAAGAAGTCTGGTGCACTAGAACAAACCAGTGACCTTAGTTAGCACTTGCGAAGTGGAGGCAGGAGGGTCAGAAGTTCAAGGTCATCCTCAACTGCATACTAAGCTGGAGGCTGGCCCATGCTATGGGAGATCCTGTCTTAGAATATTAAACAGTCAAAAGCCCTACTTTTTTTAAACAAGCAAAACAAAACAAAAACATCAGTCTTTGGAGTCAAAGAAAAAAAACGTGTTGCTGAAATAGGTAATATAATATGGTTTTGGGTCAAGACAAATACATTTTAGCCAACAGATGGTCACCCAGGGAAAAGGAATCACAACATTTATAAAGAGGAATTGGCAGGATTTTTGGTACCACTGGAACTAAATTGGCTGAAGTTGTAAAATACTCAACACTAAATTGTTTGAATGTTTGTCTTTGCGGGAGTGTTCTCGTTAATTAAAAAGTAAAGATCCATTTTTATCCTATAATGTCTTAAAGGAGTTGGGACAGAGGAAAAGAAAAAAAAAAGTCTTAGAGAATTTGTTTCTGTCAATCTTTTCCCAAACAAAGTTATTGCATACTTAATTCTTCATGAAGATCATGGTTAGATTTTTCCCTCTGAGCACAGTTCTCTGGATGGATGTGTATGCGGCTTCAAACAGAGTGGCTTTTATACAACCAAGTGGCCATGACAGCAACTTTGCTATGACTTAGCTCATCACTGACAGCGGACAGTGGTGGTCAGGATTCCCCGGACACACGTCCTGGGGAACCCCCACTTAGAATCAAATCCGTCTCTAAGCAAGATAGCCTCCCTACCATGGTAACCGGCACAATTAGGATGCTTTACTTACAGAGACTGAAGTTGTTTGAGACTTCCAAACTGGTTCTTGTGGACACACAGAAGAGGGTTGGACGACAGGTTCCTTATTTACCATTAAAGGAAGGGAGGGGATAATAAGTATGGCCGTTATTATTATTTTTGGAAGGCTGAGGTGTTGCCACTTAAATCTGGCGACGAGATAGGGGGAACTTACAGCTTTTGGAGAAGATGAAGGTCGCTGAAAAGGTGGACTGGGAGTTTTGTTATCATATTGCTAGACAGGTCCCTGTTGATGACAATGAAAACCAAACACAGTTACACTGGGGATAAATGGCAGGGACGTCTCCCCCCACCGTTACCATCTTCCCACTCGACGCAAGAGAAAACCAACCAGTCCAACCAGGCTGCGAACTCGTGACGCAGCAAGACCCCGTGAGTCAGCGAGGGGACTGTTTTCCATCGCTGGCAGACCATGTGGCATCCTGCTCATCCAGTTCCTGTCTGGAATTTCCTCTCACCCTGTTGCCAGCACATTCTGGCTCTGAGATCTCTAACTCATTTCCTCTTTGGAGTACACTCTGTGATTCCCACTCATTCCACATGTTTATCCAACTGATCTTTTTGAGGTCAAGTCTTGAATCTTCTATTTATACTGCATTCCATCTAAATGGGCGTCAGTCACTCACTAGCTGCTCAGACAAATCCTGAGTGGATAAATTTATATATTTTAAATATACCCTGCCCCTATTACTGGGGATTGAACTTAAGACCTCATGCATGCTGGTCAAGTGCCTTTCCACCGAGCTACATTCGTTGGTAGTTTAAATGTATTCTTATATAGTTCTGTTCTAATGAAATATACCATTGTCCAATCTAGAAAGACTCATAGAGTAATGCCTCTAGAGATTGTGGCAAAGAGATCCGTTGCAATTGGAGACACAAATCTGCGGAGGGTCTGGGACATCTCTCTGAGTAGAGACAGTGTTAAGGAAGAATTAAACCTGTGTACAATCACCTAATTAAGGATAAAGAAAAATAACTTTTAAAAAAACGTTTTTGGGTGTTTTGCCTGGATGCATTCATGCCACATGCATGCAGTTCTCATGACGACCAGGAGAGGGCATCAGATCCTCCAGAACTGGAGCTACTACTGATGGTTGAAAGCTTCCATGTGGGTGCTAAGACCCAACGTGGGTCCTCTAGAAGAAGAGCCAGTGCTCTTACCTGCTAAGCCATCTCTCCAGCTCCCAAAGTATACAATTTTAACTATTCTTGATAGCTTGCAATAGATATGGGATGTCTGGCTAGAAATAACTATAGAGGTTTTTCCCTTTAAAAAAAGTTTACTTAAAGTAACAGCTAGGGTTAAGGTTTAGGCGTGGTCTGCTCCCTAGATGTTCTTGTATGGAAGGCTTGATCTATAGAGTTGCCATGGTGGATCCTAAGAGGAAGCACCCAGTGAGGAGTGCGTAGGCCACTGATGGATACCCTCAGAAAATATTGTGGGGTTCTGGATAACTCCTGCAAGAGAAGTTAAGAAACCCAGCAGGTCTGACCCCTGACTGTGTCTTTGGCATCCCACCTCACCGTGCAGCCTCTGTGTCCATCCTTATCAGGATGTTTTCAGCAGAGGCTGAACCGGTGAATCTGACTGGTGTTTAAAACTGTGGGCTTAACAAACCATTTTTTTTTTCTTGATAAAGGTACCCAGCCTCAGCTATGTTGTGACAGGGACAGAAAACGGACAAGTAATCTATATCGTAAGGGAAGGAAATAAAACAAAACAAAATGTGAACGACAAGGGGTGGAGCCATCAGTCCAGGTTTATGGAAATTAGGAAGTGCTGGAACAAAGGCGAAGGGTTTGGTTTTATAGGTTTAGTAAAAGAAGTACAACTTTTCAGGTGAGAACAAAGCAAGACTAGAAAAACCATGGCCCTGTCTATCGTCCTCAGAGACACCCACAAGTGACTCGGCATGAGTGGAAGACAAAACTATATGGGGAGATGGAGAGGAAATGCCTGAGTCCCTGGGTGGAAGATATAAGGTCCGTGCACAAGCTTCAAGGTCTCATCTTTCCAGAGCACAGCGAAAGCATTGAGATAACGGGGGTGGGTGGGTGGGAGGTGCTTCTAGAAATGTCACATTTGCAGACACCCACCCCAGGGGGCCAGCAACCTGCACTGAACCAGTCTCTTCTAAGATGCTGACGATTGAGAACCGAGTAGGTGAGCAGATGTGGTGACAGCTTGAGATGACAGGGTGACAGTTACTGAAAGAGTTAGGAGGGAGGTGAAGAGGGAGGTGTCCACATGAACCGTGTGAGGGCTGGCGGAGGCTCCTCGGAGGGTTTGAGAACACTTAGCATAGGAGGGAGCAGAGGAAGCCGACTTTAGGGCTGGCTGTTGGGGTGGCCACTATTATCATTAAGATGGAAAATTCTAGCTAGAATAAGCACATCTGCAGCAAGCTGCTATTTAGCATTTTATGTGGTGGACTGCAGCCATGCGGGGCATGCTTCCTCCCCATGGCACTACAATGTTTGCTGGGACCAATTGAATCCCCAGGAAGGATGGAGTACACACGCGCTCACGCACGCACGCACGCACGCACGCATGAATATCCAGCGTCAGCTTCCACCTGTGCTCTTTGCTGTCTGAACCTGTGCCCGGGCAACTGATCTAATGCTAGGTAGCTCCCTGAATCCAGGTCTGCATCCGTTCTGCTGCAGACTGAAAGCCATATGGCGTGGTTCTCAACCTTCCTACTGCTGACACGTCTTAATACAGTTGCTCTTGTGGTGACCCCAACCATAGAACCATTTCATTGCTACTGTACAAGTGTAATTTTGCTGCTATTATGAATCGTAATGCAAATATCCGACATGCAGGGTATAAAAGGGTTGTTCAATTTCCTAAAGCAGTGGAGACCCACAGTTTAAGAGCTGTTACTGCCTTAAGATAGGCGTTTGATGTTCAGGAAGCTGGCGACTTTTGGAAAATTTGGAAGGGTGTCCCCTGATCTATAATTTAACTTCTGATAACTTGTTTTGTGCATAAAGATGACTCTGAGTTATTCCCGGGTTGTTGGTGCTGTCCCAGCTTGGGATAAGATGCTAATTTACACAGAGAAGAAACAGCGTGTGACCCAAGTACAGGTGAGGAAGGTGTCGGGGGGCACAGGAGGCAGCGGTTGTTCAAGAGCAGTCTATTGGTTTAAAGGTGCGATCATGGTCCCCCAAGCCCTGCCTAGCAGGAGAGCTCTTCCCAGTGCTTTAGGTGGAAGGTGAATGTGTGGATCATCAAGAAAGCCTCGGGTGTGCATGCAGGGTGCAGGGGATGCCATGCGTGCCGTGGGGATCTCGTGCATGGTGCTGGGGATCTCATGCACTGAGAAACTGTCCCTGAAAATGTCACATAGGAAGGCAAAGTACACCCCTTTGGGGGACATTAAGTATTTGGATTATTCCTCCTGGGGATGAGTTTGATATGATGCCTCAACAGTAGAATCACTCAACAAGTAAACTCACGTGCAAACCCCTTTGTTCACGTCACATCTGTTGACGCTTGGATTTCCTGGAGCTCTCCAAGGCCACGTGGTTTGGAAGAGATTACTGGTGGTTTTAGATATCACAACCCAGCCCCCTCCCCTCTTCTCTCTCCACTCCCTTCCTGTTCAGACATGGTCTCCTGTATCTGGGGCTGGCCTTGAACTCCTGACTCTCTTGATTCTGTTTCCTAAGTATTGAGATTACAGGTCCCGAGTTTCAATGATTTCTGAAACGGCTGCCACTCCCTCTTCGGGGGCAGAACATGGGAGCTTGTGTTGTATTGGGTAAGAAGAGGGATGAAGGAAAATTCAGGATATGTTTTTATACACACGCATGGGTGTGGCAGGCAGACACACACACACACACACACACACACACACACTAAAGCCCTCACGATCCTCGGCATCTGCCTCTGGTTTCTGTTAACCCACAGTCACATTTCTTCAACAGAACCTGACCAGGAATGAGCCCCCAAGAGATTGTCTCTTCTAAATAAGCCGTCTACAGTAGTTTGCCACAAAGTCATTTTTAGTTCAAGAATAGAGCATTGTCTATACAAGTCACTTTAAATATTTCTGGATTTTATTTTTTATGCCCATTGATTTATATATAATTATTATAGTTATTTTAAAACTATCTTTACTGAGTTGTTAGCCCCACCCTCCAGAGCCAGGCAGGCATAGTGAATGGAGGAGAGGTTATTCAAGATTTCAGTGGCCCTTGAAAGTCCCATCAGCAGGATGAGTTCTTAGTCTAGTTGCTATCATGTGTCACACAACAGATTCAATTTTAGCTTCCAGTGATTCAGTTATGTGGGTCTTTAGTATCTATGACTTCAAGCTAAACAGATGTTTTCCAGACTCTTAAGGCTACAAAACATGTATTTGGACAGAGAAAGTTTAAGTGAGCTGTCTGAAAAGTTTTCCACAATCCTATCTTCATTAGAGACATGTCTGCATGCTTCACCAGCTAACCACTTGGGATAGCCATCCCTCTGGTCAGATACAATCAGCTAACAACACATCAATCGAGTCTCTCTTCATCTGGCATCCACTGGGAGTTAGCCATAACAGCCATTAGAGAAATACCATCCACGTGTTTGAGGCTGCAGAAAGCTCACCTCGTCCCCAACCACACACACACACACACACACACACACACACACACACACACACACGACATTGACCCAAGGAAAATAAGCAGAGAAAGTAGGGCGGTCTGGCTCCCCTGTCAATCCCATTACATGACTGTAATGTGCTCTTGACATCAGGATCATGTGGGCTTCCTTCATTGGTTTTTAGTATCTAATAGTCTAAAAAGTTTGATTGTTCCAAGTAGAAAAACAGTCTCCCTCGTCATTTAGATGAATAATCTTGGAAGAGAGCAATCATATTCTTCCTGGTAGACCATGCTACTTACAGTTCTCCTAAATTTTTTAATGAAGAAAATGTCTTCTCTGGAACAAAACCAATTTGATTTCTAGGCAGAAACCTGTAAAACATGGTGAGAGTCAGCACTGGGTTTTTTTTTGTCTGCTGTCCCAATCAGTTCCTGCTGGGAGATGCCACCGCTTGCTTGGATGCCATTGAATAAGCCTCCTTTGAGGGATAGTTTTCTGGTTTGTAACCCGAGCCAAGGAAAACTTTGCTCCTGAGGGTACCCCGTCCCTCAGTCCCTCAGGAAGCACTACTGGGAGCAGCTCCATGCACGAGGGTGGTCTGAGAAGTTACACCTTGTTTGGTTTCTGATCATTCTTAAAACTATCTTTTTCAAATTTTTTCTTTTCCCTTATTTTTCTCTGGTCACCTGTGGAATCAACAACAAGCATTGCCGAGTGCCTGCTGTCCCAGAAAACTCCAACTGCCAGAAACACAAACTAGCCGTGTTTCTTAGCACAGGAATGCCAAGGTGTCGATTGGCCAGTTCACCTGCCCTTCCCCGCCCCCAGGACAGGCACGAACATCCATCGGAACTGTCAGTCAGAGTCTATGGCCAATTGGAATGCAGTAAATTGCTCCCGCTTTCTTCAGGAACACAGACCCAATTGATGAGTCTAGCCACTGTGCAGTAAAGCGATTTCATCTCACTGTAAATAAACACATTCTTTGCCCCTTTCCACTACTGAACATTCACATCAAGGCTGGAAACAAAGCAGCACTTTGAAATCCAGGGTCAGCCTTTTTCTCGACTCTCCCAATCTACGGGCCTCTCGTACTGAAGTCCACGTGTACTTACAGAACCGTGAGTGAGTCGCACGTTAGGAAGGTGGAGTTCGTTACGTACTTTATTCCATTGTTTGCCAGATCCCTGGAAGCCACAGAAGGAGACACTTAAGTCACCTTTGTATACATCATCTGCTAATGGATGCCTCTCATTGATGGAACAGTTATGAACTTTATCTTTCCTTAATTCTAGTTTATTTTTTGGCATCTTTCCTAATGTTTGTGGGCTTTCTATAATTTATATGGTTTCTGTTTTCTTTCCAACTGATGATAAAGCAGCAGTACTACTACTATTACTACTACTGCTACTGCTACTACTAAAAAAAACTAGATATTTGGGGTGGGAGTGTCTCTCTTGGGTGGGCACCATGCTGTTAGCTCTCCTTGGTGGTTTGAATGAGTCTCAGTCATTTGAATACTTGGTACTGGTTGGTGGCTCTTTGGGGGAGGGTTAGGAGGTGTGTGATCTTGCTGGAGGAAGTATGTCACTGGGGGCTGGGTATTGAGGTTTCAAAAGACTCTTGCCACTTAGAGTATGTACTCTGCTTCCTGTTTGGGGTTCTAGATGTGAGCTCTCAGCTGCCGCCCTGGCCACCTGCTGCCTGCCACCTCCACGCTGCACCATAGACTCTGATCCTCTGGAAATGTAAGGACAAAATAAACGCTCTCCTATAAGTAGCCTTGTGGTAAAAATATATATTACCACAGCGATATAAAAGACTAAGACACTATGCTATATTCTGGATTTCATCAGTCCCCTCCCTTGGGCTGGTAGAACTCCAGTGTCTATGAGGCATTCCTGCAGGGTGTGGCATCATTATGTCCCATTTAACACATGTGCCAGGCCTCTGGGAGGCTGGGGGTGTTATTTCCAGCTCGCCGTACACTTACTCGGTAAGTGTCAGAACAGTCTTTCCCCATCAGATCTTTCTGAATCCAAAGGCCGGACACTCACGTGTCGTGTGGCCGTCTGGACCACTGCCCCACGTTCTGACCCCATGCCAGTCAGTATCTTGGTGAAGCTCGGGCCAATGTCTCGCACAGACCGTTCACCAGACTTAGGGCATCCGTCTTGGTCTGTGTGATATCAAAGCGTATGTAGGTCTCTACTACACAGCCTTCCACAGGGAGGCTGATGCCCAATAGAGCACTACTCTGAGTGTGTCAGGGGTGCAGCGCCAGAGCCAGGGAACTTTCTAGAAGCGTAGACTCCCAGACTCCCTGGCAGGCCTGCCGGGTCAGAAGTTCCTCTTAGCATGTCCTCCTTGAGCTGCTCAGAAATGTCCTTAGAACTCCAGAGAGCCCTTGTGGGGACACCGCTTCCTGCCAGCTAGACCCTTGGCACAGCTGCCATCCTACACACTCTGGGAATGGCCTCGTCTCATTTTCAGCAGTGTGGTGAGGCAGGGGGTGAGAAAAAGCAAACTTTTAAACTAGTTTTTCTGATAGTCTCGATCTGTCTCGTCTACTCTATAGGCCTAGCTGGCCTAGAACTCTTACGTAGATCAGACTGGCCTCAAACTCACAGAGATCCACCTTCCCCTGCCCCGAGTGTTAAGATTAAAGGTGTGCACCACCACTTCTGGTCTTTCACTCCCTTTTTGAGGCAGAGCCTTGTTAAGCAACCCGGTTAGGTCTCATCAGTGAGATCCCCCTGCCCCTTCTCTTTCCTGTTTCCCAGTATGTAAACGAATTTGTTAAAATTCCTAAGTATTTTTGAGACTAGGTCTTATGGAGCCCAGCTTGGCCTCAGACTATGTAGCTGAGAGTGGCCTTGAACTTCTGACCCCTCTGTTTCCACCAGACACGCAGGAGCGAGGCACATGCGGCAGGAAATAGTGGGTGGTGATGAAGCCACGAGACTCCCAAATAAGTATTAGTTACAAGGCAAGAAAGAGTGGGCGTGGCTTAGCGCATGTATCTAACAAAGGTTTATTGGTCACCTATCACGTGGTGGGCGTGGTCTTAGTCCTGATTGGGCATGGTATATTCCTGTGCCTGGAAACATAGGCATTCACCGAAGCAGACCAACGTGTGGAGACAACATTCTGAGGGTATGTTATCTCAGGAAGTGTATACCGATTCCCTGCTGCCCTCCCCCTCCTCGAACGATCTTTAAAAACGGGAAGAAACTTTGGTTAGGCTTTGGTTTGGGAGAGACATCCTAGATGATTTTAAAGCTAATTCTGCCTTGAATCTACATCTTGCCTTCCTCATCCTAGCACAGAACAGACTCGAGCTCTGATGAATACTCACACCCAGTTGAGTTGAGGCATCTGAGCACACAGCCTTTCAGGAAGGGCCTCGAGCCGGTTATGCACCATGGACCTTCACACAGAGAAAACGGCGGTTAGACACAAAAATGATTATGCTACATTAACGAGAAGAGTTCTGCTCCTTCACAGTTTTGAAAATTGTCCGCTGTAATTTATATAGCAGGATCAAGTCTTTGTATATAACTACACTTTTACACATAGTGCTTACGTGTGTGTGTGTGTGTGTGTGTGTGTGTGTGTGTGTGTGAAGCACTAAGGTGCTGCCAGCCTCTGGCTGTGTGTATTCGGTGTACATCTTAAGACAGGGGTTCCTTAGCTGAATTTTACGATGTAAAACTAAAGCAAGCAGCAGGCAATAACTGTGAAGTTCATGATGGCTCCCCTTGTGTGCTGCAAGAGGAGTGTGTGATTTATAGAGCCATTTGTTCTTGAGATGTTTTCTCAGGGTATATTAATCAATTACTGCTTGGAAGAGACACACTGGAAACAGCAGTAAACGGAAGATGTGACAGCAAGAGGGACTGTGGAAAGCATATCGATGGTGAACGTGCTAAGATACACGACTAGCTTGTCATGCTGTTGTCCCTATGATGAATGGACCAGTCATGGTGGATGCTGCAACACCCACTGTAAAGGAACATGGCAAGCCCCTGCCTGTCAGTTATCCTAGGATATTAACAATGGAAGCACAAGTAGGAAAACGGCTCCAGCAGTAGGCAAAACTTGGAATTTTCATTGGCTGTCACTGGGCAAAAGCACATTTTCCTCTAGTGAAAATGGAGCTGGAGGCTAGAGAGATGGCTCAGTGGTTGAGAGCTCTGGCTGTTTTTGCAGGGGACCCTGCTTCAGTTGGCAGCTCACAACAGACTGTAACTCTAGTCCCAGGGGATTTTCTGCCCTCTTCTGGCCCCTGTGGACACTGCATGCATGTGGTACACAGACAAGCAGGCAGGCAAGACACTTGTGCACAAGAAATAAAAGGAACAAATCTTTCAAAAATGGAGTTGGAACTGTGCTCCTGTGTGCCCGTGCGATCCTGTTATACTTCATTCAGTTTAACTAGGGTTCCAGGAAATACAAGCAAACCTTTGTTCAACTGCTGCAGATGAAAACATGGCTTATTCCTTTAGGAAACGAGAGAAGATGAACAGTGTCGAGCAGCAAGCTCAAGATACGAATCGTGCCGGGCGTGGTTGTGCACGCCTTTAATCCCAGCACTCGGGAGGCAGAGGCAGGNGGATTTCTGAGTTNGAGGCCAGCCTGGTCTACAAAGTGAGTTCCAGGACAGCCAGGGCTATACAGAGAAACCCTGTCTCCAAAAACAAAACAAAACAAAACAAAACAAACAAACAAAAAAGATATGCATTGTAAGCTGTCCAGCCACTACCTTTGACTTAGTAGTAGTAACGTCTGAAATTCAGCAGAGATGGGTTTGGTGGGTTTGTTTTTAGGCATTTTCTTAAAGGCTTCTTTTTCATAGACAGGTATACGGGGGTGGGGTGGGGAGGAGGGAGGATACTTACAAGAAAAACAAGGAGTTTAATCCCGTAAAGGACTTCTGTGAGATTCTGGTGATCGGGTTGTCATCTAAAATTCTGACAAAACACATCAAAATGTTTCCAATGTTAGGGATATTTCTGAAAGAAACCCAGGGAAAATATAAAAGGCCCACGAGAAAGCAGACTCTCAACACCTGACCAGTTCCTTCCCCATGGGATACAGGTGTTCCTTCCCCATGGGACACAGGTGTTCTTCCCCATGGGACACAGGTGTTCCTTCCCCATGGGACACAGGTGTTTTTCCCCATGGGACACAGGTGTTCCTTCCCCATGGGACACAGGTGTTTTCCTCCATGGGACACAGGTGTTCCTTCCCCATGGGACACAGGTGTTCCTGCCCCATGGGACACAGGTGTTCTTTCCCATGGGACACAGGTGTTCCTTCCCCATGGGACACAGGTGTTCCTCCCCATGGGACACAGGTGTCTTTTCCTTGATTCTAGGATGGGACAGTTTCCTCCAGATTCCTGCAGCTCTTCTCCCAGCACATATCAAGTTGGACCTGCTCTCTCTCTGCATCTGCCGACAAGCATTTCCTGGCTGAATGAAGGAGGAATGAGCAGCCCCCCCCCCCAACACACACACACCTCACATAACACAGCTATGAGCTGTTCATCTCTGAAGGGAATTCTATATCTTCATCACAGAGAAGAAATAACATATGGTTGAAGAGACAGAAGTATTGAACCAGATTTAAGCATCACCCAGTGTTTGCGTATCTTGGAACTTCACACGGTGCCTGCTACTATGAACAATTTTCATGCTTTTATATATCAGTTAGAAAAATTTTAAATGCACTTCCTTAATGACTGGTTAGATAGGTCATCTTTTTCACGTGCTAATTTTTCTATTTCCAAAAAAAAAAAAAAAAAAAAAAACCAAAACAAAAAAACCAATGATTTTTTTTTTTTTTTACTTGCTCATCCCCCTCCTCCCATTCCTCCCGGTCCCTCCTCCCTCTTCCCTACCTACACAAACTTTGTATCCTTTTTATTTTTAAATCCTTCCAGTCCTCTCTGGTGTGGGAAAAGTCCAATGGAGCATGGTTCTACCAATGGCCACGCCCTTAGAGACAAGTGTTCTCCCTCTCCTAACAGCTATCGATTGCCAATAGCTCTTCAGTGGGGGTGGGACTTCATGCCTGCCTCCCCCGCCATGCCCCTCCCCTTTTTCATTTTCTTCCCTTGCTCCCTCTTTCCCTTTGCATGGGAATATGTATTTTTGAGGAATTCGTGTGGCATCATGAATAAAGCACCAACAGGCAAGTGTGATCCTTTAACAGATGCTGTCTTGTGCCCCCCAAAGAGTAAACGATAGTATAATTCTTAGAAAAAAATCACATTTTAAAAAATTAATTTTGGTTTATGGTCATGGGTGTTTTTGCCTGGACGTACAATCTTTGCATTATGTGTGTGTCTGGTATCCACAGAGGCTGGACATGTGACAATGCCCAGATCATTCCTTGAAAAGAAGGAGTTAGTGAGACAAGGCCTGGGATGATAAGGAAGTTGGTTGGAACATAGCCTGGCAACCAGGCTCACAAAGGTCTAGAGGAAGCTGAAGCCCTGAACTTTCCATCAGCCAGGCCAATTTGCAGCCTCTGAACAAGGCAACAAAGCCTTCTACAGCCCTACAGCCCATCTCTTAGTGTGCCAAGGAAAACATGAGCAGCTGCTGGGAGCTGCCTGCAGATGGCGTTGTTAGCTGGGGGGAGGGATGCCTGGTGTTATTAGAACCTCAAGCTTTTCTCTGGCTGCCTTGGGGACCAGAGCAAGCCCCAGAACAGAGAGGAGTTCTTCCCTCTCAGGGGCACATGACAACGTTGGAGGTACTTTTCTGTTGTCACAACTCTTAAGAGAAGTTGCATCCCTGGCACGGAGTGAGCAGAGGCCTCCTGCAACGCACAGAGCACCCTGTCTTCTCTGGAGGAAAGAATTAAAGACGGCAAGATGTCAATAGTGCTGGGGTCAAGGACTTTCTGTTCTTGGTGACCCTGGATGGCTGCCCGGCTTGGCCAGGCTGTCATTGGTTGCCAAGGCTCCCCGGTAATGACATGTCCAGATTCCTGTTTCACCCAAGCATCACCTGACCTAACCATGTCTGAATTGCTCGGGCAAAATGCTCCAGATTAGAACGTGAGTCAGAAAAATAATAAACCAGAGATATCCCAGCCTGGAAACTACCCAAGCACTGTTGTAAATCACTAAGACTGTGACCACTCGTAGGAGAGAGAAAAGCCAAGATACTTACAGCCAAGCGAGCTGATGCAAGTCTTTGAATATCCCAGGCCTGAGAGAGGTAATGCAGTTATGGCTGAGATACCTACAAACAATACGGGCGAGTTCATTAGGCAAACTCCACACCCCAGTCAGCCACATACAATTAGACCGATGGGATTTTATAGTCTGGGTATCTGCTTCTCCAAGCATGTTCTGAAGGAGAAGAAGCAGAGGCAGGGGGTGGGGGAGGGATGGCAAGGGACGGGGTGAGGGG